>NW_026850509.1:0-207020 GCF_030869225.1 Colletotrichum abscissum
GGGGGGAGGAGCGATGTTTCTATACTAAGGTAGGTCTAACTTAACCCAGCTTACTTCTACGAAACCAACTGTCGAAGACTGCAGATACCAAAGAAGGAAATCATGTATCAACCAAATGAGAACTCACTATTCATATCGTCAACACTAACTTTTCCTCCCTCCCTATCCCCGCCTCAACCTCCAGCGTTCGACGTATCCCCAGAGACTCGCACCTTGCTGCGGAACCCTCAGGCAGCGATGGGACATACTCCTCTATCGTACATCTTCAACGCCGTAAGAGGGTGACTGTACGCCATAGAAGGCCTCCTCTGGTCTCAATGATCCTCATCGAAAAGCAATTCCCTCATTCGCGGTGGGTAGTGATGAGCGACAATGGAGTCAGTGCCTGAAGTTCCTTACCGTAGGTACGCAGTAGTTTGAGTCTTAGCAAACGGGGTTTATTACTCCGTACCCAGGATATATCTCCACCTATCTGTGATTTTTGGCCAATGAGCACATGGCTTTCACCACGGGCCTTTGGCTTAGTGGAAGCGTCTGATCATCAACTCCGGATATATTGAGTTCTACAAAGCAGAATCACTTGCTTGAGTGCTCGCCTATTTTCAATTTTGAGCGTACGGAATCATATAGTCAATAGATACACTGCCACAACCGTGTAGATAAATTAGTGCGATACGCAGCAGTATGTACGAGCTCACCTCCAAGGGAGATGCAGCGGGTGGCAGCCGAGGATCGCGGGGCGATCTGCAGGGCGTTGGCGCCCTCTCTCCCGGGGCCGGGGGTCGAATGGTGGGGCACAGCCACAGCGACCAACGCTGCCCACAAGATGACGGCGGACGCTGAGAGCCACTTGTCCATCGGCTTCAAGGGTCTTCCCCAGCGGAGGGCCGTTTCAGACGACAGGGGCAGCGCTTAGTCGTACGTCATTTCCATTGGGAGAAGAGAAGGGGAAAAATAGGAGGAGGGCGAAGTTCCTGGCTCATCCTGCGCATATATGCAGTCAGACTTTCCCATTAGGATCTGATCTGCAAAGTTTGACCTTGGTTCGAGTCCAACTGTCGAAGCAGATCAAATCGCCATCTTGACCGACTGGCCAGTCGATAGTGACTACAGCCGATATTCGCGTGGCGGCTTCACTCGTTCAGCCTTATCCCTCGAGACTCCCCTCCAGTCTACCCCTTAACAACAGTATTGCTCGACCCTGCATCTCTTTTCGAAAAAGACGACAGCTCCGACGAACTTCTTCGATTTCACCACCGAAATGTCCGTCTTTGACAGTCCGAATTGCACCGTCGCGGAGAATGCACCGGTCGCCAGCGATGCCGGCGTGGCCGGCCGAGGCGTGCTCCTCTCCTTCATCATCACAGCCGGTCTCGCTCTTATCATTAGTTCCTCCATCATCTTCCAAGAGATGAAGGGAAACCCGTCAAACATTCGTCGGAAACTTCTCAACAGTTATTCAGATCAGCAGATCCTCCAGGGCATCGGAATCGCGTGCGTCGGGCTCGCCAGGATCAACGTCATGGTCCCCTATCACTTCTTCATCATTTGGATGCTCTCAAATCTCTCCATGGCCGTCCACAACGCGACACTTCTCGCTCTGGTCCACGATTTCCGCCGAGATTGGGTGTTGCGATGGCTCCGCCAATTCCTCATGTTTGTCAATCTAACGCTGAACGTCGTGTATGGCGTCTTCATCCTGCAAGGCGTATCAAAGGGTATGCAGGAATCCAAGTTGCCCGTTGCTTGCGTGTGGGTGGTCGGCGACGAGGGAAAAGGAAACCAACAAGGGATCAGCTACGTCGGCACCGTTGTTGTCATCATCGCGAACGCTCTCGTCTTTGCTCTGGCAAGCTGGTACCTCCACCTGCGGACGCAAAAGTTCATCAACATTATCAAAATTATCGGCATCCTTCTTATGGCAGCGTCGGCTGTTGGCGCCGCGGTTCGATGCATCATTGCTTCTGATGCCTTTGGCAATGGCCCTTCGTACGAGCTGAGCGACCAGGGCGAGAGAGGTTGGGGTTTCGGTCAGCTGCTGTCGCTCCTCGTGCTGCTGTTCCCCCTTGTGTCCATGGTGGAAATCATGCGCGGCGATATCAAAGTAGCGCCCTGCGACTTTTCAGACGGAAAGATGGGCGACAGCACAGAGATGGGCAACTACCGGTCGTCGTATCAGCCCAACCCGTTTTTCGGCTCGCAGACAAATCTCTTCAAGAGGGGGGGTTGAAGTTGGTGTGATTGTACAAAGGGAAAAGGGAAATGAAGACACAATCCAGAAGTGGACCTCATCTGGTGATATCGTTCCCCGTCAATTGAGAAAGCAGAGCCGAGCCAAGAGTCTGTCTATCTAGTGTGTGAAGACGGCAGAGGGGACGCGCGTGGCTGCAAGGATCTCGTATACGGAGTAGGGGCATTCGCCATTGCTGCTGTCGATACTCGGAACTTAGAAGGGCTGCTGGAAGCTAGGGCTGCGAACTGCTGGTGGTGTTGATCGAAGAGGAGGCAGAGGTGGAGAAGGACATTCGAAAAAGCAATGATACCCAGGATAAGAGCGCCACATGGTGAAAAGTTGGTGGGAGCGAGCAGTGGAACAGACGGCGCGGGAGGGCGGGAATGAAGGTTATCAAGTTAGCGCGTCTCGACATTTTTCAGCTGTTGGTCGTTAGCCAAAGTTAGCTTCCCTTTGAATTAGGGGTAAAAGGTGTCTTGAGGAGGACCGACAGGACTGGACAATCTGACACGATTGTATCACGAGCAATAGCGAGGCTTTATTGGACGCCACCGTCGGACCTGAATGCCATTCTAATGCAGGAGAATAAAAATGCATTTTCTCGTCGGTTCCGCTTTGCGACTACAGAAGAGGACACTTTGGAGGTTGAGGCAGATATCCTTACTACCTTAACTTCGCACCTAAGGGGAAAGAAAGAAAGGAAGCGCCTGATACTTCGATGCGGAGTATTGGATGACAATTGATCGCCCACCTTCTCCTGTTCCCCGGTATCCCGCACATCAACCTCCACTGTTCTATGCTGCCTTCGTGCTTGCCCGTCCCAGCTGTTGAACTCTAAATGCAGTCGGAGTCCCTCAATTGACCGAACTGCGTCACGTGCACCCGACAGAACGGCACTTTCCCATCCATGCAGCTGCCAGTCGGCACCTGCCCTTGGCCCTTCGAATGGTAGCAGCCAAGAATAAGATGCCTCCTTCCCAAGTGCATCGGCCATTTTGAGGCTAGTCAATCAGTTGGATACTCTGGGCTTGGCTGGGTATCCCCACTCTCGACGCCAAACACGACATGTTTCGGTGCAGTACTAAATCTATCTCGGACACAGCAAGAAGTATGCCCTCCAGTGCCTCCACAGATACAAGGCGAGAAAAGGTACCCCGTACCTACAAGCCAACAAGATGCACTTTGGCTTCTTGGGAGGCGTTTACCTGTGGCACTTGCCATCTTTTCTAGCCTGTTCCTGAGGTACCTTCTCAAGTGCCATCCATCTCTTCCACATTTCAGAGTTCCTTCCAATGGCACCCAAGGAATGAGCGAACAATGTAGTTCCTTCCCTCTCCCAGGTATGGACCCAAACCCCTCGCAAGTCGCAAGGAAGGGAGGCAGAGACACACGCCTTGGCTCCCTGCCCGTTCCTGCCCGTTCCTGCCCCGAGAATGCCACACTCAACGTGCTGGATCATCACGGGAAGTCACTCAGGGCAGGCGTGGCAGTCACGCAGTGCGGGCAAGTGCAAGTTCAGTCTCGTACCTTGGTGACTTCCTGGTCTCGCCTTCCTTCCGCCTTTGGATCTCGAGATCCGCAAGGGTCTGGAAGTCTGGAGGGAGGAACCTGGCCGCCACCCCTCCCCTTCCATTCACACAATGCTCCGGTCCCTCTGTCCCCATCACACGACGACTGACGACTGCCCAGTCCAAGGAACCTTAAGTAGTCGTCTACAAGCTTCCTCTTTTTCCTTCTCTCGCCTCGTCCTCGTCCTGACGTTTTCATCCATCCTTGGCGTGACTCGTCTCCTTTCCCTTTATCTCCTTGGCCTCCTCACTCTTCTTCTTCCAGTCGCTCTCTTGGCACTATTCGAGAGATCTGCGCAAGTCCACTTCGTCCGCCCGTGGCTTGCCCTTCTCCCCGCGCCGGCTGCTGACCAGCGCTGATTGCGGTTCTTGTCCTTCTCATTCACTTTCTCCGTGACGCCCATCGTTGTGCCTTCATCGATACTGTACCCCTCGATTACGTGTCGATTCTGTCCTTTTCCGCCAGAGTGACAGCTGAGCCTCCGCGAATCGACTTATATACTCGGATTTCCAGCAAATCTCCAGAAAACCCCAGTCACAAAAGAACCTCCTGATAGCAACCATGGCCCTCGCTGCAGGCTCCAAGCGCATGGTGCAGATGCTATGGCTCGCCGCCGGTCTGCTCTTCACCCTCGCTCTGCTGCACTCCCTTGGTAGCCCTGACAAGGCCAAGGAATGGGCCAGCAACAAGGTCGGCGCCCTCGTGAACAACGATGGCGGTCGCAACACCATGAAGGAGTTCATGGCCACTGCCGAGTCCATTTGGGCCAAGACTGTCAAGCAGCGTCACGACATGATTGCTGAGGACTACGGTGATGCCTCGTTGATGCCTTTGTAAGCCACCTCCATTTCGCCGCCGCCGCACTCCCCATATCCACTAGATGAGGATTCGATGCCGACACAGTCGTAGATCACATGGCTAACCAATATTCCCGTCAGGTTCCCTGCCACCGACCCCGCGGCCTACGGAAAGCACCCTTACTCCGTCTGGGACTTTGCCCCGGCCTCGTACAGCTGCCCTCACGAAATGGAGCGCGTCGGACGTATGGGAGACGGCGGCAAGTGGGTGTGCGGCATGTCGAGATATGTCAACTTCCCCAGAGACCGCGAGTGTGTCATCTACTCCTTTGGTGTCCGTGATGAGTCCAGCTTCGGTAAGGGTCCCTTGCATGCAATATGGCAAATACCTATTTCCCTCTTTGTTTGAACAATCACTGATGACGCACCTCCAGAGAACGAGATGCTGAGCCGCACCAACTGTGTTGTCTGGGCCTACGATTTCTCCGTCGTCGACTTTGGTGAGCAACTCGAGCCCGGCAACCGTGCCAGAGCCCACTTCCTCCAGGCCGGTATCTCTGGCAAGACGGATAAGACCAAGACGCCCCCCTTCTACAGCATTGCCGACCTGATGAAGATGAACGGCCACGAGTACATGTACGTTCCATTCACGCTGAAGTAATAACGATCATGAACTAATACCACACCAGTGACATCTTGAAGATGGACATCGAGTTTGCCGAGTTCGAGGCCATGGACGGTTTCGGCGAGGACTTCCCCATCCGCGCCGGCGAGGAGCTCCCTGTCGGCCAGCTCATGATTGAGATTCACTTCTTCAACGGCATGACTGCTTCTAACTTCCTCGACTGGTGGGAGCGTCTTGAGTCCCGTGGTCTCCGCCCTACCTGGACCGAGCCCAACCTGCTCGCCGTCACCCTGAACTTGGGCAACAAGGACCCGCTCCTTGCCGAGTACACCATGATCAACGTCCACGACAGCAAGAACGTTGTCTTTGGTGGCAGACACTAAGTGGGCTATGTAAACATTACTTTGTTATTGCTGGCTTGATAGGGAGCGTACTGCACGGTGCTAAAATGTGCATGGTCACTGGCGTTATTTACAGTAGATCGGTCAACATGGGAAACTCGTTTCAATAAGTGGTTGAGTCTTGCATGTCTGTGCTATCAGTGAAATCGTACGATGCCCTACAATCGCTCTGCCAATCATAGTAGAGCTAGATGGATTGAAGATTCGTGGTATCACAGCAGATCTGCGAGTGTCCCATGGTCAATCCTCTTCTGACAGGGATGCCAAGACGCGCTGGTCCGCCGAGATTGTGACCTCAATCCCTCGCCAGCTGGAGAGGTGGCTCGGTGAAATTCATATTGCAGATGTAGCCAACGAATCGCAGAGCAGTAAACATTGTGGAGGGGTTTTCAGGGGTCTGGCCAAATCTTATCGCGAACGTCTGGTCTTCACGAGAGTGTACTGTTGCAGCTTGTCAATCGGGCATTTTTACACCCCCAAATTACCTGAGGGATTGAAAAGTGTACGAATGGATGGGTGGTCTGCAAGATGGTTTGTCACTAATTCCCCTTGAGCCCAGACCTTTAAGTATTCTATCCTGTATCGCTCTACGGCGAACGACAGTAAGTTTAACATGAACCAGAAGTCAATTTTCTTAGTATGGGGAGCTCCCCGGTTGTCCATCGAATCACTCCATTTTAGTAGGCATGGTTGGAAGGGTTCATCCGCTACCGTCGCATACATACTAAGGGTTGGTCAAGATGTGTTCACTAGGGCTTAGCGAGGCAGTCATGTCACTCCATAGAATAACTTTGAAATATATCAATAGTAAGTGAGGTATTATTATTATCTTTTTTTCTTTTGTAAATTTCCCACGGCATAATGGCAAAAACAACCCCGTCCTTTTATTGCACGACACATTTGCTGGGCAGACCGCACGGTCCGGCCTTGACATCCTTGTCGTCCAACTCCTGAGGGGCCTTTCGGGTCTCCGTCGCCGGGGCCGGCTCCTTTGCTGCCGGAACCGCGGGGTCCGCCTTCGCCGCCGCCGGCTTCTCGGACCCGTTCACCCCATTCGCGACGGCGGTAGCGCCACCGCTCTCGCTGCCATGCAGTCAACCGACGTGCTTGGCGACAGTGTGGTAAAATGCCTCGCCCTGGATCGTAGCAATCTCCAGCTCCTTCGCCGAAGGCTGGCGCGATCCATCAGCGCCCGCGAAAGTACCCGCGCCCCAGGGGCCACCACCGTGGACCTCGGACAAGTCCGCCATGAGCGGGAAGGCCTTGGCGTACCCGAACGGAACGTAGATGATGCCGTGGTGGGCGAACGTCGACATGGCGGCGATGGCGGTGGACTCCTGACCTCCGCCGAGGGAGGCGGTGGAGATGAAGAGGCCGGCGAGCTTGCCCCAGTAGCCTCCCGTGGACCACTGCTTTCCGGACTTGTCCCAGAAGGCCTTCCACTGGGCGGGGAAGTTGCCGTAGCGGGTTGGGATGCCGAGGAGGAAGGCGTCGTAGGATTCGAGGGTGGCGGGGTCGTCTAGGACGGGGACGTCTGTTGCTTTTGGGGGGGCGCCCATTTTGGTGAGGACCTCTTCGGGGAGGGTCTCTGCGACTCTGTTGTGTGTTAGTCATGGCATGCTGGCGTTTATGTGTGTACGGGCAAGGTGTGTCGTGAGGGTGAGGTATGGGTGGGGGAGACGTACTGGAAGAGGTCGGCGGTGCCGCCGGCCTTCTCGATGCCCTTCTTCTCGGCCTCGGCCAATTGGCGGATGTGGCCGTACATGGAGTACTGGAAGATCGTGGTGTTAGCAGGACGGCTATAATGTCAAGGGGGACTATTCTTCGGGAGTTTGGGATAGGGACGCGATGGGTGTGAGGTGTGTAAGGTGGGGTTCAGGGCGCTCTCGTGCGGGCAAACAGGCCGTATCATGGTGTCATTAACGGCGTCGGCAGGGGAAGCCGCGCAACCGAGTGGAATGGGAATGTGTGTATGTATGTGTGTGTGTGTGTGTGTGTGTGTGTGTTCATTTCATTGTGTCTCTGAGATGGTGATGGCAGATTTTCAGAGGCATTGGAGCACTCAATGGTTGAGACTGCGGTGTGTGTGGTGGGAGAGTGAGGTGAAGTAAGGTGATGTGGGGAAGGGGGGAAGTGACAAGAAATTACCCGATTAGGAAAGAAGTGCTAGGTTGTAGGAAATAGTGGACTAACGTAGACGATGGCAATCTTGGGAGCCATTGTGACGGATTGATGTCTTGTATGGAGATAAGGGAAAGGAAGAGTGAATTGGTGCTCAATAGAGAGATGCTGGGTGTAGATATTGAGACAACTAGAGGGGGAGGTCGTGGTCTTATACCAACATGAACAGGCGCGCGCAACCCCCGCCGAGCATACGAGACAGAGACAAGGTGACAAGCAAAGATGGGAAAGAGAGGGGAACGAGACGGGCGTCTTGCATCATCAATGGCACGCTAGGCTGGGCAAAGCCACTGGAAAGACTTGATGGGAGTCGGACGAGGGAAGAGAGAGGAGAATGCAGAATGGGGCTGGGCTAGGCCAGTCGGGTACCCTTAGGATGCGGTTTCATCAGGCTCTTCGGCCTAGTGGGAATTAGCTACAGTAGAGCCATTGAGACTATCCGTACACGAGAGATATGCTGCCATGGCTACTCATGTAAGGTGAAGTCAGCAAGACGACGGACGCAGTTGGAAGTGGTGGAGGAGATGTGGTGGTGAGGTACCTGGAGCTTTTGCAGGAGGTGGGGAGCTAAGGTAGAGTTGTACGTACCGCTGGTGTCTGCCCCTCCCTGCGGGTCTGTGCTCCACTGAGGGGCAGGGGAGGGGTTCATGTCCTTTCTGTTGCCCGTAGGTATCATTTGACAAGTACCTTGCTTCACTCATCTTCCAAGCTGCTTGCTAGTAGGTACCTTGAGATGAGTTCAGTTCGCGAGTTTGACGACGGCATCGTAGGTTCGGTCAACGGACGGGAGAACCGATTAAGCATCAAACGGGTGCGGGTGAGATGGAATGCGACGGGCTCTTCAAGATCATGGTTTGTTTTGGCGTTGGGGGGTGATAGTCCCGAAGAACACCCAAACGACCATCCGTAGACAGTAGTAAGGTAACCCAGGTACGTACGTTATCCCATCCGAGCCCTGTCAAGCTACCTTACCACCATACCTTGCTTCATCTGCACAGCATCCAATACTACCTACGTAAGGTGGTGACAGCCGGGGAGACCACGGCCAGCAGTTCGCAAACGGTCAGGGCGGGCCGGAGAGAGAAAGTGACAAAAAGTGTTGGTGTGGGTGCTGAATAAGTGCTTAACAACCCCAGCTCAAGCTATCATAAGCCTTACCAAATACACGGGCAATCCCTTCCATGCCCATCGATAAGCTATGGATACCAAAAGTCGTTACGCCATGACAGAACGGCACTTGTTTGCTAGCCTACGGAGTGAGCTGCTAGATCCTGGTCTTCGGGGAGAGCAACCTAGCTGCAAGGTAAGCTTGGTAAGGTAGAATGCAGATGGAATTAGAGGTTTTCGGATCACGGATTAAGAGCGGAGGAGCCTCGGATCCAAGGCCTGCCGCCATCAGAAATGGTGTACGGATACCCCGTAAGGCTTTGGTGATGACCAACTCGCGCGCGCGCTGAAACCCTCGATCAAGTGGAAATCACTCGAGCGGCTCGCCAAGTTTGTAATCTCGTTGAATTGCTCTATCAAGCAACACGGGCGACAACACGGTGCAATGTACATGTCCTGACCCAGTAGATAGAGAGACGGTGAAGGGAGACTAGGCTCATCTCAACCTCATCAGCCGATGCATAGTACAGAGATGTACGTACTGGTCTAGCCAAGGTACGGATACCTCACTGGATGAGATTAGTAGTACCTGACAAATGAGCCACCGCCGTCCCCCCACGAAGCTGACAGGTACGGCCACGGCTACGGCCACGGGTGACGGAGCCGACAGATTGAGGATCGATGATCGGAGCTGCAGAAAGCACGGGCCAAAAGTACAACAACAATACCTGTACATTCCAACTTTAGTCACAGCCAACAGCTGGCAGCTGTCCCCTATTCACACTGCGAATCTTTTGGCGCGCGGGAATAAGAAGCCACACAACGCCAAAGTAAGCGTTGCTAAGCTGCCGCCCAAGCCATCATCCAAGGCTGAATCAGCACCACACATCAATATACGGGGCACCAGGACCGTCTCCGCTGAATTGATAGGGCGGAGCTCTCCCCTGCTTGCATACAACTCGCTGGCAGCTGCATCTTCCCAACGCCCTACCACGGTTCTTCGTCCCCGCTGGCAAAGGGGCTCCATCCTCTTGCAGGACGAACTTCCGACGCTGGAGCTCTATCATGAATCATTTTCTTCAAAGGAGAGCAAGGTGACACCGTTTGAATATCGATGGGAGGTTTGGACTTGGCGTTGAGCAGTTTGTCATCCGCGTATCTTGGTGATAATACCAGGCAATCGGGATCTGCTTGTCGTTCTCGTTCTCGGAACATGACTTGAGGTTGGAGCATCAGCCCCAGCGGTGCGAGAACGAGGTTGATTCATGACGTTACGGGGGATAAGATATCTTCCATTGTTGCTGGACTTCTCTACTCTCCATCTTTACTTGCTTATCTCGCAACAAGGGTTCACTCTACCTTATATTTCCATGCCTCATCCTCGGCTGAGAAGGACCCTTCTGAAGAACAGCAGCGTTCAAAATCATTTGTCTCATCGCAAGACTAGTTTTCAGTGAAGCAGCCATTGGAGCGATACGATACATTCGTTGAAGACGGAGGTTAATTGAAGGAGAGACATCGACCAGCCTTTTCTCCCGATACAGTACCACGTCTTAATGTCTCTCTCATCTCTTTTCCCTCGACACCCACAAAGAAAGTCAACATTATCTTCTGACAATTGCAGATTCCTCAGGCGTCCTAGGCATGGACAACAATGGCCAACATGATGTGATGAAGCAACCAGCAGACTTGCAGGCCTCTTAAATCCTCAACAGCCTGCCCGCAGCTCTTTGGCTCGTGCCGCGCCAAGTCGTCTACCAAGAAACGCCATCAATTGCTTTCTACACCAAACTAGTGCTTGGCGATGGGCTGCCAACGAAGCTGACGACTAGGTCGATACTTGATATTTCCTCTTTAGGCAACCAGCTTGTCAACGATAGGTCTGACATCAGCACAGAAATCTGCATGTAGTCAGTCCAGCTGATTATTCCCCCCTCACATAATGCGTTGAAGGGAATCTGATGACTTTCTTTCTCTTGTTTCTCCTTTTCTCCTTTTCACTTTCTGATCATGAAGTAAGTAGCCTATTACCAGGAGACTACACCAACACCAGATCTCCAGAAACATCAGGTGAATCACCAGACCCCCAACCATGGGCCAGGAAGCCTCCAAACCAAAACCCGGCACCCGCCTCCAAGTCATCGGCGCGGGCCTTCCCCGCACCGGGACCGCCTCCCTTGCCAAAGCCCTCGAAATCCTCCTCTCCGAAGACGACGGGGCCGGTGCCCCCGTCCACCACGGCGGCACCCAACTCACCCACGGCCCGGAATCCGAGATCCGCTCCTGGATAACCTGCCTATCCCACACGCCCATCCGTACCGCCGCCGACGAGAAGGTCGTCCTCGACACCCTGACCACACACTTCCACGACGGCTACGCGGCAGTCGTCGACGTCCCCGGAATGCTCTTCACCGAGGAACTCGCCGCGCTGCACCCCGACGCCCTGGTCATCTGCACCGTTCGCGATCCGGAGGCGTGGGTGCGGAGTATTCGACAGACGGGAGAGCGGAGCCTGCAGGCTTTTCTGTCGTTTGCGCTGTTTTGGCTGCCTACGATGAGGTGGTTTCCGCAGTATATTGATGCTATTCCCAACGGTCGGTGGGGGGAGTTATTTCCCCCGGAACAAGAAGCCGATGGGGTGCTGCCTACGCGACGGGTGTGGGATTTGCATCAGGCTTGGGTCAGGAGGGTTGTGGACGAGGAGAGGTTGGTGTTTTATGATGTTAAGGACGGGTGGGGGCCGTTGTGTGAGGCTTTGGGGAGGCCGGTCCCTGGTGTGCCGTTTCCTAGGGTGAACGATGGAGATGCGATTGATAAGTTTGCGAAGGAGCAGATTATCAAAGGGTTGGTGAGATGGGTTGTGGTGTTAGGGAGCGTTGCGGCTGTAGGTTGTGGGTGGTGGTGCACAAAGTGAGTATCAAGAAGTTAACGACCAGAATTAAACAAATCTCATCTATTCGCAAAGGGGTATATAGTCCAACTACAAGAAATCTATCCATCTGTACCTCGTCAACCATCATCAACGACTCTCAAGCCTTCAGATCCCTCCTCTCCCCCTTCAACTGAAAGATCTTTGCCGCGGTAAGCACCATCGACCCGACCGTCAACGCCGCCGCTCCATACCCGATCATGGACTGCCACGCAACACCGCTATAGTCACCCAAGATGGCACCGGCAATCGGTGTACCGATCAAGATGGCGATACCCGCCACAAAGTTAATCATGCCCATGCGCGTGCCGACGCGCCCGAGGTCAGGCGACAAGCTCACAATCACCGTCGGCGAAATGCTCACCATGCCTCCGGAGAACAACCCATACAGGATCGCAAACACGACGAGACCCGCCATGTTGCGGATGCCGAGCCACGCAAACATGAGCACGGCTGAGCCTGCCGCGACGGAGATTTGCATGTACAACGCGCCGACCTTGTCCGCGAGGTAATTCGGGATCACGCGGCCCGGGATGCTCCCCGCGCTCAGCAGCGTGACAAAGTATGACGAAAAGTTCGCGGGACCAATATCGTGGCTGACGGCGAAGAGCTGGATGTAGAAGTACGGCACGTACATGGCCAGGAACCCGACAAACGAACCCGCCATGACGAGCATGAAGGCCGGGTCACGGAGCGCGGTGCGGTCGACGAGGGAGCGCTTGTGGCCCGATGGCGGGAGGCGGGTGTGCATGCTCACGGCGGGGATGACGGACAATCCCAGGAGGATAAAGGCCATGATGCGCGTGGCCCAGCCGAAGCCGATGCGGGGCTCGAGGTGGCCGAAGAGGATGGGGAAGCACATTCCCGCGATCGGGGAGCCCGTCGCCGCGAGGCCGATGACGAGGGCGCGGCGGCGGTGGAAGTATTGGCTCAGGATCGCGGTGGAGGGGAGGAAGACGAGTCCGCAGCCTAGACCTACGCAGACGCCCTGTGCGAGGAGGACCTGCCAGTAGGTTGTGCAGAGGGAGGTCATGAACATGCCGAGGATGATGAGGGTGATGCCCGCCCAGAGGAGCTCGCGGAAGTAGCCTGCGTCGTACAAGGGACCCGAGATGGGGCCGACCATCATTAGCAAGGCGCCCTGGAGGGACCCGATCCAGGAGATGGCGGAGGGGGTGACGCCGGGGAGGGTGCGTTCGTAGTAGGTCTGGTAGACGCCGAACGTGTTGACGAGGCCCCAGGTGTCGGCGAGGATGACCCAGGAGCCGAGGACTTGGATCCAGGCTTCGAGGCCGCCGTCTGGGACGGGGCCCGGGGTGGATGTTGTTAGGGGTTCGGCGCCGGCCGCGAGGGTTGCCTGGGGTTCCGGGTCGGCGGGGGCTGCGGGTGTGAGGGTTGTTTCGGAGGGGGTTGTTGAGCGAAGGTCCGGGCCGGAGCCGGACTTTTCGGTTGTGGTGTTTGTGTCTCCGACGGTCATTGTGGGCGTTATCTGTATTGTGTCTGTTTTGTTTGTTGCTGTTCAGACGAGTAGGTGTATCTTGCTTGATATCCTTGGTTTGATGAGAGAGGTTGCTCAAGTACTTCTTGGCGGACCGACTTGTTGTTGCAACGTTGGGTGGCGATCTTTGGTCTATAAGTTGCGGCGCGCTATTACGACACGAGTGCGAAGGAGAGCGTCTTTCGGGATAGATTAGACATTAAGTATGAGTGTAAGCCCTTGCATCAAGCGATCATGGATGGTGGGAAATCGCCGAAGATGGCCTTATGGTCGTTCCAAGCCGAGAAACTCAAATATAGAACAAGCAGTACCAAGAAGAAGGAAGAAACCATGCGGTATGGATTAAGAATCCCATCGGGTAGCAGTGACGGCAAAAAGGAGTAAAAGAGTGAATGCGAGAGAGCTGCGTGGCGGACAGTCACAAGCGGAACTAGACCATAGTCAGACCAGACAAGACCCCTTGACCGGATATAAACTTGGCTCGAAAGAGGCTGAAAATGGAGACCGCTCATTGCACCACCGAGGTCCACTCTTTCGTACACCATCCTTGGTGTTGGGTCCAGAGTGGAAGGGTGCCGACAGGAAAAAAGGAGAAGACTTCCATGCAGAGAAAAAAGGATTATCAAAGGGCTCCGCCGCCACTGGGGTCCCGATAGGGCGGCAGGCAGGCGGGAAGTGGTGGTAGGTGGAATCGGCGCGTGGTGCCGAACGGATGAGCCCGGCCAACACTAGACTGCTAGTTGGCGACAGGGCGCTTGTGACGGGACAGCTCATCAAGCGTTGCTTTGCTGTTCATGTTGACGCCGGTAAGGTCATTGGAGTCCAAGGATGCGGTAGTTGTGCATGGTGCTGATGTTCTGAGATGGTATAGACTCGTCGCTGGACGGTTGTATTTGGTGAATGATGCTGTTGTCACCGATATGAGAAGCAACATGTTCGTCCAGACCTGCTGAATATGAACTCAGAAAGACTATTGGAAAGAGAAGAAAAGCATCAACAGATGCAAACCACAACAAGACAGAAAGACTGAGATTGCCGACATCAACTCCCGCTCTGGAGCCGTCTCCGCTGTTCTGAATCCCACCGGGGGGCTCTGTGCTCCACGAGTCCACGATACGTCGATACCAAGAGGAAAGTGGAATGATTTTGGTCGACGACGATAGCGGCCCGATTCCTGTCAGATTCGAGAGTCAGGGTTCAGACTTTTTTTCTTTCCCTTGATCCATCTCGGCGCTTGCGCGATCGCCGAGGCCGGTGATCCACTCCGATATCTTCAATCCAGGATCGAATTTATATCCGAGATAAGGGCGTTCAGCATCAGATGTTGGGATTGGTGAGGAAAGGTTTACATATTCAGATACTCAATGAAGGTCGCTTCTTGTGATGGGATGATGATGTGAATAACGTCGGGAATAGTATTGATGGGACGAGAGTTTGTCGATCCCGAAAGTCAAACAAGAGCTTATTTCTGCGAGCGGCTTATCAGCGGCTTAGGTTTTGCGCCACACATAGAAAGCACGGGCAGCCTCAGTTACACTGCTAGCTCCTTATTGAACATTTTGGTCGGCAGAACCATCAACAGGTAACTTGGCCGAGCGGTCTAAGGCGCCAGACTCAAGCTTCAAAAGCTTCATCCGTCCAACGGATGAGCATTCTGGTCTCGCAAGAGGCGTGAGTTCGAATCTCACAGTTATCATTTTGCCGTTTTTACTCGATGTAATTAATGATGCGTCTTTTGCCCGTCTTTCGTTTTGTTACCTTGCCCTCCCCCCTTTTGAATGGTGTCGATGAACTTTGCCAATTGCCGCCAGTTCGAGAGAAACCTCCATGGATGGGTCTCTGAATGCATTCTCAAAGTACATTGCAAGTGAGATTTAGCCACCAAAACTTCAAGGTCCCTTCAAATTCTGCTGTGCGTGTTCTTTCGGCAACCAATACTCTAGATATCTGCGCCCAGGAATGGTGGAAATAATTAGTCGTGCGATGTAAGCCTGACTTTGGCTGATTGAAATGTTTGCTGGTGTTGACAGAAACTCTCACCAAAAGGGGTCAAGAGTGGTCAATTCGTCAAAACCTTGACGACATCCCACTTGCACACCGAAACCTCGCTTTCAATACGGCTTCAAGGTTTCGAAGTGACAAAACAATCAAAGATGACGCATGCGCCATACAAACAACCACCCATAAACAATCCCCCGTCCCTTGGGAAATCCCCCGACCCCGAACCTGACCACCCCGACTGATGATTGACGCAGCCTGCAGCCCTGCACGGTCCTAAACATCCTCCCGCGCTCCGCTCACCTCATACACAAAGTGTCGGAGCTCCTTTCAAATCATCCAACGCGCCGCGCAACCACTCAATGAGGCATGCGCCGCCGCCCTCCTCAACATCAGCCCAGGGCTCCCAGATGTGTGGTGTTTCAAAACACAGAATGCAAGGGCGGCGGGTGAGGTCGCACAGTCGCCCCCTTCCCATAGTTAGCAACGTAGGCTGAGGCACTCGGAGACGTGACATTCTGCTGGTCAGATGCTGTACATAGTCCTTGACATTGCAAACCCCGAGCCATCGGGAATATCATATTTACCTGCCATCTACTCGTTTGAATATCGTACAATTCCCTTCCTTGTCACCAATTCCCCGAGAACTAGACCTGGCGCTATGAAACCCAGCAATACACCCTACTCCGACGCCCGTCGAGAGGCAGACATCACCGACGATGCCATGACCGACGTCAGCGTGTCGCTCCTCAGCGACGAGGGCAAGCCATGGAAGCGGGCAGACATTGAAGACGGCAGATGCTCACCATCATCACGAGCGAGTCGATGCGCGAAGGCCCGGAACCTCTTCCGACGATGGCGCTGGCTGCTCGATACCGTTCTTCTGGTCGTCATCGTCGGCCTGCTCCTTGAGAGAAGGGGCATTTCAACAATCAGCACACCAGACAAGCGTCTCGAGCCAGTCGGCGACCTCACAGGATTCGCACCTAAATGTACGCCAATACATCTTCCATTACTTACTCAATGCTACCCACAAAATAGACCAAAACTAACAATGTGCAACAGTCTCCCAGCAAATAACAACCTTCCACCCAACAACAGATTTCGTCCCCGACGACCCAAAAGCCCTCTTCACAAACGCAACTCTCCAGGAGCAGTGGCTCTCCATCGTGCCCAAGGGCCTGGGCTACCTCGAAGTCAAGGACCCGAAGGCCCACGACAACCTCCCCGTCCCGTTACCCGAGTTCGCTCCGCGCACCGTCTTCACGACCTCAATGACGCACCAGCTCCACTGCCTGTACGCCATCCTCGAGAGCTACGCGGGCATGGCCGTCAACGGTAGCGCCAACGTCGATATGCACTCGCATATCCCCGAGGGCACGGAGGGCGCGGAGGGGCCGTGGCATTTGCAGCATTGCTTTGAGTATCTGCGGCAGGTGAGTAGTCATGTTCTGTTGTTTTGTGTTTCTCTTCGAGAAGTGTCTGGTGGATGGGGAACTAATCTTGGTTGAAATAGGCCATCATGTGCGCTGGCGATGTCGCGCTGGAGGGCACGCAGACGACGTTCCCGCCTGGGTTCACCGGTAGCGATGGATGGGATGCGAAGCACGTCTGTAAGGACTACAAGCAGGTGTACGACTACCTCGACAAGAACCGAGCTTTGGATGACCACTGGATTTGAGGCTTGTGTGTAACTCAAGGGCGTTTGGTTGGATAGAGGGATGGGCAATTTGGGAAAGGTATTGGCGTTTTTGCAAAAGATGGGTATCTCATTCAAAGGCGCAAGATAGCGTTTATTAATTTGGAGGAATGTCAACAAAAAATGAAGCTTCAAGCCCCTCTTTGAGCGGCATACGCTCATGAGTCTATCTCGTCTGATGCTTCCAGTTGAACCCAAATGCTGTGCCGCAGGTTTGCCTATGCTCGAAGCTCTGACGGCCAGGTCTGCATCATATGATGATGTGTACTTTCCAGGAGCCATGTCAGCACCACAACTCACTCTAGAGCATCACAATTATGCCAATACACACATACTTACCTATATGGTGATTTAGTATAAAGATACAAGTATTAGGTAAAGCACACGGACATGCTCCGGCCTCCACTTCCGGCGATTACCCGTTGAACCGGCCGGCGTAAGTAATCCCGATGCCGCGATTCGTCCACTGCCGGGCAGAGGACCCACTCCTCCACGAAAACACGTGCCTCCGCGACGGCGCGAAATCGGAACCCCTGTCACTCCCGTCCCCAAGAAGAAAAAGTTTCGCCTGGGCAATTGGAAGACAGCAAGGCCAAAAAAAAAAAAAAAAAAAAAAAAGATGAGCCCCGTATCAGACCATTTGTCCCGAATGGATCCCGGCTCCCTTTTCCTGTAATATCTTTCCCCATTGCATATTCCCATCCTCCCCTTCCCCTTCTCTTCGTCCGCACACACATTGGTCACGATGAGGGCTCCACGAGCCGTCAGAGTGCCGAATGGCGGTCTGCTTGCAGGCGTGAAGCCTCAAGCTGATGCACGACACTTTAGCAGCTTCGCCGCCTGCGTAAAGAAGCAGTCCTCGACAACAACGACGACGGCATGGAAGAAGAACTCCGTACGCGCCTTCTCGACGACCCCGATGGTCAGGGACGCCGCCGCCGAGGCCCTCAAGATGGCCCAGGACAACGCCTCCACCCTCACCCCCGAGCTGGTCGCCGCCAAGATGAGCCCCGAGGAGGCCAAGCGCCTGTCGCGCGTGCGCAACATTGGTATCGCCGCCCACATTGACAGCGGAAAGACGACCGTCACCGAGCGCGTGCTCTTCTACTCGGGCCGCATCAAGGCCATCCACGAGGTCCGCGGCAAGGACTCTGTAGGCGCCAAGATGGACTCTATGGATCTCGAGAGAGAAAAGGGCATCACCATCCAGTCGGCTGCTACCTTCGCCGACTGGAAGAAGACGGAAGAAGGAAAAGAGGAAACCTACCACATCAACATCATCGATACACCCGGCCATATTGACTTCACCATCGAAGTCGAGCGAGCGCTCCGCGTCCTCGACGGTGCCGTCATGATTCTCTGCGCCGTCAGCGGCGTCCAGTCCCAGACCATCACCGTCGACCGTCAGATGAAGCGCTACAACGTCCCCCGCATCAGTTTCGTGAACAAGATGGACCGCATGGGTGCCAACCCCTGGAAGGCCGTCGAGCAGATCAACACCAAGCTCAAGATTCCCGCGGCCGCCATCCAGATCCCCATTGGCGCCGAGAACGAGTTCGAGGGCGTTATCGACCTGATTGAGCGCAAGGCACACTACTTTGAGGGCCCCCGTGGCACCGTCGTCCGCACCACTGACGTCCTCCCCGGAGGCTACAAGGACCTCGTCGAGGAGAAGCGCCAGGAGCTCATTGAGAAGCTGGCCGACGTCGACGACGAAATGACGGAGCTCTACCTCGAGGAACAAACGCCCACCAACGCCCAGATCAAGGCCGCCATTCGCCGCTCCACCATCGCCCTCAAGTTCTCCCCCGTCATGATGGGTTCCGCCCTCGCCGACAAGGGCATCCAGACCGTCCTGGACGCCGTCTGCGACTACCTGCCCAACCCGTCCGAGGTCGAGAACAAGGCCCTCGACAAGAAGCGCGACGAGGCCACCGTCAAGCTCGTCCCCTACAACTCGCTCCCCTTTGTCGGCCTCGCCTTCAAGCTCGAGGAGAACAACTACGGTCAGCTCACCTACATCCGCGTCTACCAGGGCAAGCTCCGCAAGGGCACCTACCTCTTCAACTCCCGCACCGACAAGAAGGTCCGCATCCCCCGCATCGTCCGCATGCACTCCAACGAGATGGAGGACGTCAACGAGGTCGGCGCCGGCGAGATCTGCGCCGTCTTCGGCGTCGACTGCGCCTCGGGCGACACCTTTACCGACGGTGGCCTCCCCTACACCATGTCCTCCATGTTCGTCCCCGACGCCGTCATGTCCCTCTCCATCAAGCCCAAGCGCACCAGCGACGCCGACAACTTCTCCAAGGCCATGAACCGCTTCCAGCGTGAGGACCCCACCTTCCGTCTGCACGTCGACGAGGAGTCCGAGGAGACCATCATCTCCGGCATGGGCGAGCTCCACCTCGAAATCTACGTCGAGCGCCTCCGCCGCGAGTACAAGGTCGACTGCGAAACCGGAAAGCCCCGCGTCGCCTACCGCGAGACCGTCTCCCGCAAGACAGAGTACGACTTCCTCCTCCGCAGACAATCCGGCGGTCCCGGAGACTACGCCCGCGTTGCCGGCTGGATCGAGCCCCACGACGACCCGGAGGCCAACTTCTTCGAGACCCAGGTCGTCGGCGGCACCATCCCGGACAAGTACCTCACCGCCTGCTCCAAGGGCTTCGAAGAGGCCGCCCTCAAGGGTCCTCTCCTCGGCCACAAGGTTATCGGCACAAAGATGATTGTCAACGACGGCTCCACCCACGTCACGGATTCGTCCGATTTCGCCTTCAACCTCGCCACGCAAATGGCCTTCCGCAAGGCCTTTGACGACGCCGGCGGCCAGGTCCTCGAGCCCCTCATGAAGACCACCATCACCGCGCCCAACGAGTTCCAGGGTAACATCATCATGCTTATGAACAAGCGCAATGCTACCATCCACGACACTGAGGTCGGCACCGAGGATTTTACCCTCATCGCCGACTGCAGTCTCAACGCCATGTTCGGCTTCAGTTCTCAGCTCCGCGCTGCCACCCAGGGCAAGGGCGAGTTCGGTATGGAGTTTAGCCACTACGCCGCGGCACCTCCTCACCTTCAGTACGTTGACCCCTCTTGACATCACTCCGGTTAATGATTACTAACAACCTCTGCAGAAAGGAGCTCTGCGCCAACTACCAGAAGGAGTTGGAGGCCAAGCGCACCAAATAAGCCACTGATCAAGAACTTTCCCCCGCTTTCTTTTTGGGAGAGAATATTTGCATCCGGAAACATGGTGACAGAACCATGGCACACAAGTGCCACCCATGTATCAATATCGAAGCCCCCCTTCTCGCCGTCCGCGAATCCTTGAGCGAAATCGCACGAACCGGGACGGATGGGGGGCTCGTACGTCGCCTATTTGGGCGGGCGTATGTAAAAATGTATATCTAATGTTACGTCAGGAATCTTCTTGTAGAAAAGCCTGGACGTGAAAGGAAAAAATCCAGCCCTTCTGTAGGACCTTGTAAAAGATAAAGACAGGGTGTATAGGGGTAACGCGATTCATGATAGAACTAGACTTTGAAACAATACAAGCCTCGTCTTCTCTCCCATATGCTGTTCCTTTGCTTCTGAATAGTCCCCTGCTTGCGCGTGTGATTTGGAGGAATAAGGATGGTGCTAAAATCTGGCTCTCCTGTACTGACAATCCTATTTCGCGTCTCAGACGACCCGTTTGACTTGCTTTTCGGACGGCATCGTCGATCTTCGTCTCCTCGGACGCTTCACCACAGCCGAGCTGGACCTCTCGCTCGTATGCCAGTAATATGGCGACGTTGGCTTCTCAGGAGCGCTCAAAAGGGCATCTACACCCACTTGGTCAGCAAAATCTAGCCTCCCTACTCGGGCCTCCTGCGTCCATTCGTATTTTCCTCACATATCACTCTAGGAACCCATCCGACGATAGTCAACACAACCGCAACCGCAACCCTCTTCTCGACCTTCCGTCCCGCCGCCCCGCGGTACACAGCCACAGGCGGACACGCAATCGCGATAATGCTCTCCCCGTTCAAGCAGCAACACCGGCATCGCAGGCACAAGCGCAGGGAGAGACATCCTGCGGTCTTACTCGTCGGGCGCGAGGGCTTGGGGGGTAAAGTGATGATGTAGCGGACGACGCTGCCGCGTTCGGATCGAGAGGCTGTTCTGGAGAGAAGCGAGGGAGGTGTGCGGTTGCTGAGGCCGGGGCTGAGGTGGGAAGACAAGATGCGTTTGAGGGTGGATTGGGTGCCGGACCAGAGGGTGCGGAGGCTGGTTGATTTGCTATTGGTGCTTGCTGGGGATGGGGTCCCTATGGAGGACATGGCTGACGGATGGTTTAATGGTGTAGGATTTGTAGGATGCTATGTGAGAAATCGGTTGTCTTTTAGGCGTGAAGTAGACGCGTTGTTGGCAGCGGATGATACATGATACCTGCCAAATGTTGAGACAGGTGCTGGGTCGTCACTGCATGGGCAGGACATGGTGTAGCAACGAGCACCTTCCCTTCCAGAGGTGTTTGACACCTACTCATGGGTATCTTGTTTGATTCCATTCTATGAAATCCACCTATTCGGGTTGTTGACGATAGACGCAATGCACCTCCGGCGCTCTTCATATAGCCACAACACAAACCCCCCAACCCCCAAGCCCTTTTTGTCAAACAGATTTGTTCTTGGCCGCAGTAGAAGTCAATAAGTTCATGCTAGATTGAACACCGGCTTCATCATTTGAATTCACACGGTAGTGACGGTCAACACCGGCATACCGAGACACGGAGCCTTATGTTCCCGGCACATCCACTTCGCCGTGGTTCTCTGCTGACGACCGAAGATCGACAGTACCACCCCCGCTCAACCTTAAACAGAAATCCTTGGCCGGGGGGCAGACGACACGCCAGGGTGAATGCAGCGGACTTGGAGAATTCTAGGGGTTCATGTACCCCAAGTGTAAAAAGATGCATCGTGCGGGGGAGAGCAATCCACGTTGCGTTCTCGGACTTCGACTTCCGATTTTGGCCCCTGGACAATCCCGAGCGTTTGAAGAATGATCATGGTGTCAGGCTGGATAGACGACGACGACGACGGGGAGCGGTCGTCTCAAACAGCTGGAAACTATATCGCAGGAACGGGGGTCACAGAAGCTGAAGCCATTATTGAATCTGAACCGTCAAGAGAGCCGAGTTACCAGAAAACAAATCTCAAGTATTATACCGATAGCCCACTTACTATCTACGCAGGAGGCCGAGAGTGAGTATACCACTCCCTGTGTACATAAAGTCGTCAAGTCATCATTTTACCCTTACATTCATACACATGTCAAGCGGCACACTCCGCCAGCTCCCCTTCCCTCAACGCATCAAGCAGCACTCTTGCCGTATCCCTGTCCCCGCGATCCTCGCCAGACCCAGGTGCAGCGGAATGCTGCGTAAGCTCATTCCACGCCGTCTCGATCCACCCGCCGGGCCCGTCATGCCCCGGCATCCCGTCAAAGTACATGCCATCAAAGTCGCCCGCAGCTACGTTCGCAGACTGATCATCTAGCGGAAACGCGGCAAGAACCTCGGCAGCCAGACCGTCGATGCCCTCCGACGGCGGACGATCAGCCATGTTGACGTCGCAGCTGCTTTGGTATTCCGCCCCGGTGCGCGGTGATGTGTCGTCCGTGACACTGTCCTGACTGTGGCTGCCCGCTGATGTCGGCGAGGTGGAGTCCTCGTCTGACGGGATGGCTGTCACGGTGCCCGGCGGCTGCATTCGGAACAGGTTTACTCTCATTGCTGCGGCGTCAAAGTCCGTCATGCGATCTGTGGCGTGCTCTGCAGGCTCGGAGAACCCTCCGCTCGTATCCCTGCTGGCGTCCCTACTTTCGTTCCTCTTACGTTCGAGGAGCGCCTTGAGCGGATTGAAGCCGCCCGTGAAGAGACCTCGGAGGCTAACTGGGAAGTCTCCGTCTTCGGGCAGCCGTCCTTTGCTGAGGGAAAGGTCCATCGTCAGGGCTAGGCGGAGATAGGAGCTCGGCTGGGAGGCGAGGATGTCGGTCCAGTCTGCGATGACTGCGCCGCCGGGGGTTGCGTTTGCGGAATCCCCTGGTGCTGGCGATTCAATTTGCGCTAGATTAACAATGTGTCGAATCGTCTCGCTGACCCAGTCGACGCCGTCGTATTGTGGTTGATAGGTTTTCATAGCTTCTATGAGAATGTTGAGGCGATGTTGCTTGAGCGCCGATTGCGTGTTGGGGTCGAAGGATCGTGAGGATGCCGATAGCTTCACGTCAAGGATGTGCAGGACCAGCGGCAGAGCGGTACAGGCTACGGCACTGATGGGCAGCCAGCGTGCGAGTCGAAGGTGGATGAGTTCCTTGAGACACTCTGTTACCCCGGAAGCGGCATCCTGAAGCTCGTGTCGGTTCTCTCCGATGATGATGAGATCGGATGTCGGGATGGCGTTGAAAGATGGCGCTGCGGCGGTGATGGCGAGGTGCAGGACTTCGTGGTGACTGAGAACCACTCGAGAGGAACTGAGCGCATGTTAGTAATTGTCAGTAGGTTGAATCCACATAAGAACTTACTGATAGTACATGTACATCAAATTGGTGTACAATATCACTGAGTCGTGTTGGAACTCGTTCCCTGGTGCCTTCATCCTCGCGACGGAACCGCCACCAAAGACGGGAAACCGCATCGTCACACCCTTGTACCATCTCTGTAGCGCAACTTTACATACTCGCACCTTGTCCTGTTCTTCGGCTCGCATCTCTCTGCCCCAACCCGGCCTATCGTCTAGCGGGAAAACCAGGATCAGGATATCGGTCAGCACAACGCACAGCTCCACCAGTTGCTCCAAGATCTCAGCCAAGCACCGTTTTGTGCCTGGGTTATACACCCTGCTCCTCTCAATCTCATCAGCCAAGTCTGAATACCCAAGACTTTCATTCGCATCAAAAGTGAAATGACTCCGCGTGATCTGCAGACTGCGGCGGAGACCCAGGCCGACAATTCGATCGCGAATGATACAGCACCACCAGAGACGCTTGAGGAGGTTGCGCTTCTTGGGAGATGCTGTGCGCGTGGCGTAGTGATGGGCTTCGACCATTTTCGCATTTTGAATTGCGATGGAGAGCCAGGCTGTATTTGATTTGCGGAATGCCGGGGAGGTAGGCGAAGACCAGAAGGAGAGGAGGAGGGAAGCCTGTGAAATTGCGAGGGGTGACGATTCGGATTCAAGGTCGTAAAGAAGCTTGGCACGTCTATAAAAAGCGGCGCGACAGGCTCGAACGGTCGGAAAGCCAAGGGTCTTAATGGTCTGGCGGGAGACGAACTAGTTGATATTAGAATTGCGCCCTGAAAAGCCGTGAGATTGGATGGGGATAACGTACGTTGCAACAAGCGAACAGCATT
Source organism: Colletotrichum abscissum (assembly GCF_030869225.1). Lineage (NCBI taxonomy): Eukaryota > Fungi > Ascomycota > Sordariomycetes > Glomerellales > Glomerellaceae > Colletotrichum > Colletotrichum abscissum. The sequence continues at coordinate 24,440 of NW_026850509.1, forward strand.
GCCTGGAAGACCAGCAGCGAGAGCTTTTCGCCAGGTACGTAACTGGTAGGATTCACGCAGTAGAGGTCCCAAAAGTCGCCCTCATGGATCATTGGCAGCAACGGGTGAACATGCAGGAAGTATTGCTGAACAAACTCGTCGAGTATGGCGCGTGTTGGCACCCTAAGACATCCCTGGAGCTCCAAATAGTTCACATCCTGTGGTGGTATTCCGTGAAGATTGCCCAATGTCAAGAATGGGTAAAAGGAGTATGTTACGTCTATCCCCATTGTGTTCTGTTGGCCAGCGGTATATGGCGTCGTAAATGGCTGATTGTTCAAGGGCAGAGAATTGGAAGGGAAAGCTTCGTACGTGCTCGTTGATGCTACTGAAGGCCTGGCGTGGTGACGGCTTGGCTTTGGTTGCTCATTCTGGGCATGGCTATCATTAACCACCGGGCTCTTTGGTCTTTCGGTGACTGTTGGTATTGTCATGTCGTCGCCGTGTGAATGGTTGCAGGTTTGGGGTTGGGCGTCTGATTCGTTTGAGGGAACCGGCCGAGAGTCGTCACTCGTTGCTGTGATGGGATCTACGACAAGAAGTTGCTCGCCGGCCTCTGCATCGTACTGCGGATATGCGCCTTCCGCATTGTCGACGCCATCTCTTTGTTGCGCTCTTCGACTGTTCGCTGGGTTAGTATTACCAACAGTGAGGGACAAGAACACAGCTACTTACAACCGTGACGCGCGCCCAGTAACTACACAATTCTCACTGTCGAGATAGCAGTTCATGCATGGGCGACCTCGTTGAGACACGTCGCATCTCACTTTGCGTGCGCGACATGATAGACAGGCTTTTGGTGCGCGCTTGCGGACTTTGGTTTGCGACTTGGGCTTGGAGACTTCGGGAGGTGTGGTCTCAGATGCCATTATCTAGACTATGGATCGCGCAAGAAGGGTTCTTCGCTGGGATCCGCAAGATAAGGGATTGGAGCGAGGAGAAGCTCGTCTACGAAGACTGAGTACGGGACCAGATTACGCGAAAAAAGAGTTGAAAATGTTGAGATTCCCAGACCTGGACTCAGCGACTTGACCGAAGACGGAAGACGGGAACACTTTGCGGGGTGTGGGGAAGAGGGGAAAGGCTTGCATGGCAACTCTGGAGTCGAAATTCTGGGGTCTGGAGCCGTCGACGATCCTTTGACGCTAGATGTCTGGGGACGGCATGGTGGTGGACACGAAGACACGGAGGTCGAGCCTGAGTTGGCATCCTACAGGGCCGGAGCTGTGACCAGGGGAAGCTATCGTCCAAGCCTGGAGCCGGGTTTGTATCGGAATGATCGGAATTGGTCCTTTCTCTCGCTCCCTCCCTCTCTCATTCTCGTACTCTGACTCGTCTCTTCCGCCGACTTGGCACAACCACTAATGATCTGTAATCCGCTCACCCTCCTAGCGAAGTGCATGCCGAACAGGTAGTGCTTTACCTTGGACATGGGGGCTAGAACTTGGGGCCGAGGACTGCGAAACTGCAAAGTGGAGGGTTGAATTTGACATAGCAAATGAGAGTCAGTCAATTTCAAGGAACTCCTTTGCCGAACACCTCTGCCGAGTCGCCGCGGCGACTTCACACAGAACTCCACAAGAGCTCGGCGATGCAGACCAATCAAACATAACGAACCTATTCCCCGACTGACGGCTGGGGTCGAGTCATTAGCGTCATCATGAACAGCGAGACCCCGAGCTTTCGGAGGTCTTCCGCCCAGCCATGTCAGGGACCACTGAACGCGGAATTAAAGAGAGGACACACACCTCGCAGACTGACACTCTTTTACGTCAATTGCCCTTGTTCATTGACGGAGCTTGTAGGATGAGATGATGTATCGTATCAATGCGTACCACCACTGATTCTGACTTCTGACTAGAACCGCCACGATGCCTCTCAGTCAGAATCAAATTCGGATGACGACGACGACGACGAAGAAGACGACTCCTCGCTCTCGATTGGCTTGAACACCCAGTCGCCATCATCTTCCCTCAATAAGCATACATTGACATTACCGACAGCTACATCCAGTCCGTTGGGCACATCCATACCATCGCCGACCTTTGCGAGAATCGAGGCATCAATCCGACAGAAGAGCATCGGCAACGAGTCGCTTTTCCACACCGATATGCCGTCGCGAGCGCCTCTGATGATGGTATGCAAGAGGTAGTAGATGCTGATAATGATTAGGCCTGTTGGGAACAGCATCCACAGCCAGTCTACCATAATGACCTGCACCATCTCATACGCTCGTCCGGTATATCGATGTCGGTCCTTGTCCCGAATCTCGCCGTGGAGCCGCACCTCATTCGTCAGACTGATGCTAAATCGGCCAATCCATTCCGGTAGTTTTTCTCTCGCGTTGTAGATCCCTTCGGCCCAATCTGACGAAAAGTTGATGATCGTGTATTGTTTCTCGTACGTGGTTTCGACAAGCGGGTCGATGAACCTCCGCAATGCAGCCAGCGCTTTTTTGGATATACTGTACCTGGACTCTGGCGCAACGTTCATGTCTTTTGCTGGGATATCGACGAAGACGTACTCGTCGCCGTGCGCGCTGTTGCCCAATTCAAACCGCGTTGTGTTCCAGCTCATGGTAAGCTTTTGCTTAAGCTGGCTTTCGGTGATCGTAAAGTTAAAGCTCTTCATGCAGAACCACAAGGCGCATTCTTGAGCAATACTTTTCGTCTCCCGCTTGCTTTGCATGACCCACAGGACGTCGAAGACGGATATGTATGTTTGCGTCGTCGAGTTCATTCGGTGCATGATGCCCTCCGAGGCTGTTGTCTTGAATCGCTCCGTGGTCGGTGCATTTCGGCTGATTTCCACTGATGTGCCTCTGGGCAAGCTGTACCGGCACGTTTGCGATTTGTCCATACATATAGTCCTTATGTCTAGGGGGTTGCACTCGCCGCAAACTGCCAGCGTTGGCACGATGGGCCACGTGCAGTTCACACCGGAGCATTCGAGATCCAGGTTCTTGACATCCACAGATAGGATACCGCTGTATACGGCTGCTTTGGTGGACACATTGAGAGCCGGTACTGCTACGTGTTAGTAAGTGATACATATGACAAGTGACGCATCATCACTCACGCGGGTCAAGGCCCCGAGAGACAGTGTAGTCCTATAAATCGCTTCTCTCTGGCGCTGCGACTTCGGGTTTATCAAGGCTTTGTCGTGGCTGGCCCTCGTACCGGTAGAGCTGCTGGGAGGATGCCTCGAGTCCGTGGACAAGAATGACAATCAAGGCGCCAATACAAGCAAGATGTCTGGCACGCCATCAGTTAGCACAATATCCCGGGCAAAAGAGAACAGGGGCTCCACGGCGCTACCTTCCTCTCAGTCGCCACAAGAGATACAAGCTGCCCCAAAGCCCGCGGGAAGCCTCGTCGTATATCTTGAAGTCTTCCAACCTGGCTCGACTGTCATTGGTGCGACGTTGCCGGGCCTCAGATACCCAGATCCAGGCAGATTGGCTAATGGAGGTCTCGACAATTCCGCTCATGGCTACGCGGACGCAAGTGAACATGGCTACAATGATGACATCGAAGTCGAGGTCGCCATTCATCAGTTGGGGGATTGGCTGCCGGTCGTAGTGCTTGAAGATGATGCCGAGGACGATGGCCCCGACGGCGCAGACCGCAGCCAGGCGGTATTCGTCATTCCACCATTTGTACATGGACTTGTAGTCACTCTTGGGGAGGGGCCGCGGGGGTCCTTCTTCCGTGTCATCGTCATCGTCAACCGCGCCGTCGTGTTCAATCTGCTGACATTTGACTCGCTTTCTGAGGGCCTTACATGAGCGTGAGCTCGTGGCCGAGGATCGAGATGAGGGTATGTCGTTCGACATGAGGGATAGAAATGTGTTTCGATGCTAAAGATACTCAATGGCAGGCTTATGAAGAGGGTCTGGATTGATTATGGCCTGGCAACAGAAGAAGGAAAGGATGCGACGAGAGTGACTGATGCCCGATGCCAATGTTGATGATTGAGGGCACGGCAATAAAGATGGATGATGTTAGAGGGAGGTTCGAGTTGCAGCAGCTTGCAGTTGCGCCGGGCACCTCAGGCTCCCGTCCATGGCCTCTGCGCAAGACGAGGTACCTGAGCGGCGTGATGTTTCTGAGAAGGAGCATTCCAGTTTATCACCGGTGTCGTGCCTTCCCTTCAAATTCGACTTCATAAAGGGAAGGATGGTTCTCAGTGTTCAAGCCACACCTCCACTTACACGAACATGTGGCTGATGTTGAGGGAGCTTCAGTGAGGGGTCGCGATAAGGCACAGGGGAACGAGGCCAATAAGACTATGACGTCGACCTGCCTTTTGAAGAGAGGCACGAAAACACTTTCCTTGTTCCTCTGAGGAAACATGAAATAATTCTTTCATGCTGCCGTCTCGTCAATTGCAAAGCCAATAAAGCGATTGTATTTTCATGACAACGATGTATACTTCATCGTTTTTTCCTATTTCCCTCCTGTTCCTCCATCTGCATGGCGGGGCTACTTGGAAAGTCCCCCACCAAGCATTTGACAACAACCAGTTACCTCATGGTCATCAAGTGCCATTAAGCGCAGAGAATGACGATGATCTGAACATCTATGGCGCTACATCGTTTGCCGGGCTGAGAACTTTTGCCAACTTGCCCTTCGTAGATTGCTTCTCTGACGAGAATGCGGAGGGTCATAAGTATGACATTGCGGTCTTTGGTGCGTCACACGACACGGTAACTACAGCTCGCTTCTATATACTTTGTAAAGCCATCATTTGACCCCCAGAGTAGACTACCACTGGCCGGCCGGGAGCTCGCTTTGGTCCACCTGCCATTCGAAGCGGCAGTCAAAGAAAGTCGCCGGGAGAATGGAGCGTGTACACGGGTAACTCTTCTGCATGGACCTCGTATTGATAGATGTCTTCATCTGACGAGAAATGTACACCAGGAAGAAACCCTCTGCAAGACTGGGCGACAATTGTAGACTGCGGCGATGCCCGCCTGACTTGGCTGGACAACACGGCTTCTCTTAAGCTTCTAGACAAAGCCCACACCGTTGAGTGATGTTCTGCTGAGCTATCTCTTAGACCATGAGCTGATGAAGGAGCGAAAGGTCATTTCTGGCAGACCAGCAGCGAACTCGTCGGTATCAATCACGCCTAGAATACTCACGCTTGGAGGAGACCACACGACGACCCTGTCTGCTTTGCGGTCGACCTACCAGAGATGGGGTCCCGTCTCCGTCATTCACTTTGACAGTCACATCGGTCAGTACTTTCCGTCAGGAGATCTTCGTACCTAGCTTATCATCCAGGAAGACACTTGGGATCCATTGGTCTTGGGTAAGTCATCCACTAAAGATTGCCGATGCTCCCCAAGTTAATACGGATCGCCTTTTCGCGCTTCAGGTGGTGGAATCTCCGACTACGCGTAAGTGAAGGCAACAATACACTCACGCTAACTGCCACATTTTGACCGATAATAGAGGCCTCAACCATGGAACATTCCTTCATATTGCCCACGAAGAGGTCTGTCTGGCCAAACCCGTCGGTATTCCCCTCACGAGAAGCTAAATGGCCCAGAATCTGATCTTGAATACCTCGATCCACGCGGGTATCAGAGCCCCGTTGATCCGAAGAAAGGGTGACCTGCGCAATGACGTCCGATGTGGTTTCGAGATTGTCACCGCACGCGACTTAGATAAGCTTGGAGCCAAAGGTGTCATCTCGAAGCTTAAGGAGCGAGTCGGCGACTCTCGAGTATACATCAGCGTTGATATTGACGTGCTTGATCCGGCTTTTGCGCCTGGTGAGTAGTTTAGAAAAGGCTGCAGGAAGGGAGCTGACTTTCATAGCAACTGGCACTGCCGAGCCTGGTGGCTGGTCTACGAGGGAGCTTCTTACCATACTCGATGGCCTCGAGGGACTCTCCATTGTGGGTGCTGACGTAGTTGAGGTCGCGCCCGCGTACGATAATAACGGGGAAACCACTGTTCTCGCCGCGGCCGAGATTGCTTATTCATTGATCGATCTTATGGTTCTCAAGCCTGTCCAGTAAATGTTCAATGCTGGTAGAACCATCTTTGGTGAAATGAGACGAGGCATTGGGTTTGGTTGAAAAATTCTGATCTAAGTCTGGAAGCCCGTCAGGGAAGGCACGATGGGGAGGAAACTAAAAGGGGAAGTCGCGTTGTCTGCGAGTCAAAGTGATCGATCAAATTCAGTTCTCTCACTGTGTAAGAGATATTACTATAACTATGCTACGTGCATTGTGAGAAAGACTCGATGACTTGAGAACAATCAGACAATGATGGGAGACAATGCCTTTGATGAAATCCAACAACTTGTGTTGAATCTTTACCGCCGGTGAAATAAAAATAGGCCTTTGTGTCCTTTGACTGTGGTGAAGAAACAACTCGGGGACCCTTTGAAGAATATGTTTGGAAACCCTGAACAAGTGGACGCCTGGTCAGGCCGGGTGGTGAGGCGCCTTCTTCAAATACCCGTCTGGTCGAGTCCCGTCTCCTGTCTGTTGGCTCGTAACTTTCTCGCTCACCACACACACACACTCACCCGCGCAAACCCACACACACATACATACACACACTTACACAGCAATCACCCCAAACTCAGATTCCACATCGTCCTTTTCTCTACTTCACATCTCCTCCAAATCATCTCACTCAAACTCAAACTCATCCTTCCCACATTATGGCGAGTTCATCATATATCGCGCCTGAAGCCAACATGGCGCCGAGCTCCTCCTCGGAAACTGGTTTTTCAGGAGGAAGGAACGCCCTCGCTGGCCCAACTGGAGAGAATTTCAGCCAGTATCAGATTCAAATCTCCCGAAGCCCAAGCACGGAGTATGATCCGACCGGAGATGGGATCGTGGAATATTCACCTTCAGAGGACGAAGAGGAGGAAGACGACATCGAATCCTCATTCTTGTACCAAGAAAGAAGGGTTGCTGCTAGCCCATCTCCAGCAGAAAGCACACCCCCGACCGAGTACGCCGCTTCATCCAAATCCACGACTCCAGCCAAGAAGACTACCCTCAAGAAGACTCCCATAAAGGAGACTTCCATCAAGAGTACTCCGCCCAGCTCGCCTCCTACCAAGGTGAAGCTCGAACTCAAGGGAACGCCCCCGGCCCAAGCCCAACAATCCAAGAAGCGATATCTCACGGCCTCACCCCATAGGTCCCTCAAGAGTACATCGTCAAAGCCAATCCTGGTAGACTTCCACCCTCGCAACTCCAGCCTCGAGCAGATCCAGGCCCTCAGAGCGCGCCTCGACATGGGCGAGGAACTCGTCTACAAGACCCAGGTAAACCTCCTCCAGTGGCAAAACAACATCGAAGCCCAAGTCAAGGACCTAAAGGAAGAAGTCCGCGAAACTAACATCGAGACGAAGAAGCGCCAGGACAAGCTCCAAGACCAGCAGGACCAGCTCGAGGAAAAACAAGAGGTGACCGATTCCCGCAGCGCCAGAAACGAGCGCCGCCTCGCAGAGGTCGAGATCACCATCGAGGACGTCATCGGGAAGCCTCCCAACCTGCCCGGCCTCTTCCCGCCTGGACACTCGTCGTACTTTAGTGGACCGACGAGTCCCAGCCGTCTCCCCGGGGCCTGGGGCCCCCGAAGCAGCCGCAGCTCGCGCACGTCGCGTACGGGCTCGGCGGCTCCTCTTCCCAGCATCGAGATAAGCGATGCGGTGAAGAGTATCAAGCCAACCTTGGGTGGTCGCTCCAGCTACTCAGTGGATACTGCCTCTCCCCCGGATATGTCCCCTTCAATTGGTTCCAAGAGAAAGTCTGAGGACTTGGAGTCTGACGAGAAGGACGCCGAGGTCAGGGGAGCGAAGAAGCAGAAGAAGACGACTAGCAAGGCCAAAAAGCAGCCGGCGAAGAAGAATACCGCCAACACAACCAAGGCCGCACCCAAGAAGACTACCACCCCGCCGCAGTCACAGAAGCGCAAGGCGGAGGAGGATCTCGAAGCGTGCGGCAAAGACACCAGAAAGAAGGACTCAAGCGATGAGGACACCCAATCTCCTGACAATAGGCCAGCCGAGATGACTCCAAACGCTCCGCTTTACGGCGGCTGCGAGCCCATGAGCCCTTCCCCCCTTCCCAAGGAGACAGATACTGCGCCCAAGGGCCATAAGCGCAAAGCAGAAGAGGAGGTCGAAGATGACGGCAAAGATGAGGGGAAGAAGAACCGAGACAATGAATCTGGCAAGAGGCCCATCAAGAAGGTCAAGACGGTCAAGAAGTCCGGAACCGAGCCCAAACAGGCTGTTACCACATCCAAGAAGACAGATACAGTGCCCAAGGGTCAGAAGCGCAAGGCAGAAGAGGAAGTCGAAGAGGGCGGCAAAGATGAAGGAGAGAAGAATCAAGACGACTCGTCTGACAAGAGGCCCAACAAGAAGGTCAAGACGGCCAAGAAGCCCGACACCAAGCCCCAACAGACTGCCTCCACATCCAAGAAGACGACTACCAAGCCCAAGGGCTCGAGGAGCAAAGTAGAGAAGCCCCCCAAAGAGAACGACGGGAAGACGGCGAGGAAGGATGCCAAGGAGGATATCAAGGAGGTAGAGGAGAAGCCTGTCAAAGCTCCGAAGAAGAGAACTGCCAAACCAGTCAAGCCGGCAGTGCCGGGAACCAGAACTGGCCTTCGCAGTCAGAAGAAGGAGGGTGCTCCCGCTTAGGGCGCCCGGTCCGGGGTTCTAGAGTATACTATATCAGTTCGCGCCATTCTTCTTGTTGCAGAGATCCACAGAACATATTCAGTCAGCCGGCGTGGGTTAAGGACATTGGGATATCAGGAAGGCCGCCATAATTCTCATTGGTATTTGAGAGTGTTGGCCTCATGGATATCGGGACTTCAGGTTAGAAGGAAGGAGGCATCATAAATTTCAAATTTCGAGACAAAATACACGAGTTGTCAAACATTGGTGACTAGCAACCTTGTGATGATGATAAACCCAAGTCGCTTCCATATGACCATTCTAATCTACATCAGCTTGCCCTTCATGCCCAGAGAAGCCAAGTATATCCCCAAAATATCTCAGCAAAACGCTCCAAACCCCTCCATCCGCACCAGACCCCAAGAAACCCCCAGTGTCTTCGCATCTATCACTCAACAATCCCCAAAGGCCCTTAACATGAGCCGTCCCTCTCACATACGCCATGGCAAACACGGCCCGGGAATGCCCTCTCCCTTCCACGAAAGGCAATCCCCATAGCCCCTTTCTCCCCACCTCCCTCGATTCCGTCCTCGAAATCCCCATCCCCATCGCAAACAAATCGGAAAGAATCCTCGGCACAGGCGGATCAACCAACGGAACCACCCTCGCTCTTCTCTTGGCTCCATACCCAACGACACCCCTCCAGTCCCCCCTCCCCCTTCTCCGCGCACCGCTCTTCCCCATCCCCGTCCCCACCGCCTTCGCCTGCCTCCTGGACGCGATGAACCTCTGCTCCTCCCACCGCGCCCCCTCAACAACACAATAGCTCCCGCTCTCCACCTCACCCTCGTCCCACCCCTCCACCGTCTCCTCGCCCCATCCAGACCTCATCATCGACGACGTCACCGCAGCCACCGACGACCTCCCCTCCTGATCCCATCGCCCGACGGTCCTCGGACGTCTAGGATAAGGCGGCCTCGGCCTCCTCCGCCTCCTGACGTCCAGCCACCCGTCCCCGGCGTCCTTCTCCCCGCTGCCGGGTCCGTCTCTGCGGGAACGTTCGTGAGCGGTGGTGTACGTCGTCGCGCACGTCGAGGAAGTATACGTCGACATCCACGACGGGGAGTTGGTATACACCGCTGCGAAACTCGGGCCTCCGGGGGGAACGGTAAGTGTGCTTTTCTGTGTTGTTGCGGTGTCTGCTGGGGCGTCGTCTGGTGGTTGTTGGAGGATGACTTCTGGGATTGCGTCTTGCGCCATCCTAAGAAAGTTTGGTGGTGGTGTTGGTGAGGGATGAAGGGGATGTGATGGATTGAAAGAGGAAGAGGAGGAGGAGGAAGGTGACGAAGATGGAGACGAGGAGCGATCTGGAAAGCATGCGATTTCGAGAGACGATTTCCTCGTTCGCCGAGGACGAGTGTGAGGACCTGGCTGGTGTTGAAGCTGAAGCTGTCGCTGTCGCTCGCGGCATCGTTTACATGATGAGCGTTTCTTGCGTCTGCATTTCTCGCAGGGAACCTTGGTGTCCGGCGAGCAAGCGTTGACATCCTCGTCTGCTTCCTCTTCCTCTACGCTCTCCGCGTCCTCGGCGTCTTCTGCGTCGGGGAAGATATCCCAATAGACTGAATCCATCTTCCCTCCCCCTGGTGATTCCGTGAAATCGGGATGAAATTGCTTGTTTTTGCTGAAGCTCTCTCAATTGAATTGATCAAAGACCAGTATCATCCCACAGCAGACGTTGAAGTAAAAGAAACCATGTGATGTCTGGAATTCTCTCCACCCCCTCCGTCACCGTACGATGTTACGATGTTACGATATCATCCCAAAGCAGTGAGACACGCATGCATACGGTACATAAACGTTGGGGTAACAAGGCCGCATCGGAACGCGGCCGGCCGCGTCTGACACACATACAACGTAGTCCGATTCCGGCCATCACCCCTCTCCCCAAAACTCCCCGAAACTCCCGTGTGTCTGTCTCTATCTCTCTCCTGAATTAGCGGGGGAATTTTTCTTAGTAAGAAGCGTGCGTCGCGCGTGTAGGCGAGGTTCTAACTGTTTAGTAGCTGAGCCGTCGAAATTGCGCGCACTAAGATAAGGAACGAGTAGTTGGAATATGGGCGGCCTTTTTCTCCGTGTGAATACGAGACATGTGATTGAGGTAGATAGATTGCTGCTCGTATTTGGTGTACATTTGTCATAGGTGAGCTGCGATGGTGAAGGTATCGCGATCTATCCAGCCCAGGTGTGCAGTACGAAGCACTGCCGTGTAATACATCACCAAGACAATAGATGATCAACCTCATAGCATTGACTATTACGTATATCCACGTCTCCGCATTTCACCGGAGGAAAAATAACAAGAAAACCCCCTCCTTTGGAGAATCAAAAAGAAAAGGAAGGAAATATGAGGGGATAACATACTAAAGAACTCACGCCCCTGCCCGGACTTGAATAGCGCGCCCCTCAGTCAACCCGGACTCCGACTTCATGGGAGTATTTTCTTTTGTTTATCTTAACCAATTCGACCACCTCGCACGCAGCCCGACCTAAACTCGCCGACCTAGCCGAGCGCTGCTGTGCTGGCGTGAGGAATGGGTTTGAGGGGGGTACATAGCCACGGGTGCCCAAGGGCAGAAGGAGGAAAGCGATGTCGAGGTGGGATAGAGCTACCTTGATTCGAAAAAGAAACAACCAAAAGCTGCTGGGATCGGTGAGCGTTGGCATGAACGGTGTACGTTCCAATACCAAACGAAACATATCAAGGTTATCAGGATTGGCTTTGTGAGTGATGAGACAAGTAACGGGCGATATCATTTTGATCCCTTCCCAACGCCGAGCAATGCCTACGATACAATACAAAGACCCTTCTCTCATCTAGACACAGACTGATGATGTCTTCTCCTGAAGAATACGCACCTCCCTTAATCCCAATACCGAATATCCCCCTCCGCCCCCGCCGAAACAAACTTGCTCGTCTCCTGCGGATGCCACGCGACACACGTGACAGCCTGATCTCCCGCCTTGAGCTTATGATACATCTTACACGTCTTCCAGTCCCAGAAGCACACGAACCCCTGCGTATCGCCGCTCGCCAAGAACTGCCCGTCGGGGCTGACGCTGACGTCGATGGCCGTGCCGGCGTTGTTGTGGCCCCGGTACGACTTTTTGCGGTTCTGCCGGAACTTGTCGTTGGCGCCATACACAACAATCTGGTTGTCCGACGACTGGAAGGCGACGTATTTCCCGCTCGGGTGCGGCGCTGCGCGCGTCATTGGGTACATGTAGGGCTCGGCGATGTACTTGATCGGGACTGGGATGTTGTAGTCCCAGGCGCGGAGGGACTTGTCGTCTGATGTCGTCATGAAGCGGCGGCCTTCGTCGACGAATGTGATTGTGTTGATGGCGGCGAGATGGTGGTCTTGCAAGTGTTAGTACATCATGTTTACTCTCCGATGAAAAGGGGGAAGACCAAGGGGACTCACCATATTCTTGCACAATCTCGTTGCCGGCGCGCGTATCCCACTGCACAATCTTCTTGTCCGACATACCCGCCACAAACTCGTGAGCGTGCTCCGCCGACGGGTTAAACCGCACCACATGCGGCGTCTTGCCCGTCGAGAACCGGCTCAGACACGTGCCCGTCTCCGTGTCCCACAGCTTAATCTGCCGATCAAAGCTCGCCGACAAGAACCGCGTGCCGTCGCTGTTGAACGTCGCGTCCGACACCGCCTTGGCGTGGCCCGAAAACGTCCGCAGCAGCGACCGCTCGTGATAGACGTCCCAAATCTTGACCGTGCTGTCCGCCGAGGCAGACAACAACAAGTGTCCTGACCCGGGGAAGAACCGCAGCGCCGTGACGGCTTTCGTGTGGTCCTTCCACGCGTGGATCTGCTTCTTGGGGATGTAATTCGTCACGCTGCCGGCCTCCTTGCGCAGGTCGACGTCGAGGTCCTGCGGGACGTGCATGTACGTCCGGCCCTGGTAATCCGTCTCCTCGGCGCCGTGGAACGTTGTCGTCTCCTCGCCCATGGCCTCCACCTCCTTCCTCCGCGCCAGCGCCGCCTCGGGCGCGCGCAGCACCGTCCCACTCTCCACCACGTCGTCGTCCTCGCCGTCGTCCGTCACCTCCTCGTACTCCTCGTCGCTGGCCAGCGCCTCGCCCTCGCCGACGACTTCGTACTCTTCGCGACGGTACCGCGCCCAGGGGCCCAGGTACGCACCGTCACCTTCAACGATCGTCGCGTCGCCTTTGCCCTCGCGACCGGACCGTATCCGCGCGTTCTCCTCTTTCACGGCCGCGCCCGTCTGGTACTCTCGTTCGGGCCCGCCTTTCCGCTCGACGGCGCGGTGTTTGCTGCGGAAGGTGTGTTCTGAAATGCACGTCTCCTCCGCCCGGCCGGTGAGAACGTTCTTGCGCTTCAGCGTCATGGCGGATTCGTCTTTAAAGGGGTTCGCGGGGCCGACGCGCGGTCGGGCCAGGTCTTCGCCGGTGTAGGGGACGACTGCGTGATCGGGCTCGGCTTCTTGCCGCACGACGAGCGCATCCTGGGGCGCCATGTTGGGCGGGTAGTCTCCGAAGCCCGACATCTTGGGTGCTGTCGTCTCGTCCGTCGCGAGAGATTTGAACAGTGAGTGGGTGGGTTTTGCTGGTGTCGCAGAATCGCAATGTTTGGTCGCAACTGGCCGCTGGTGTTCCTGGTCGTGGCAGCAAAAAGTTGGTGTCACGTGATCTGATGTCAGGATTTGAATTTGGGGAGCTACCCTTGGGATCTGCGGTTTCCGACCTCGAAGCTCAGGTTCCAGGCGCAAACAGGCGTACGGAAAGCTTGGGCAGCTTTTGGTACCACATACACACCAAACTCACACTCAAGGGTGTCTGAAAGTAAGGTAACAGCCGCGTTGAAAAAGTTTAGTTTGGGGCAGTAAGTCAACAAGCTTCAAAGAAAGAGACATTCAGAAGATCTGTCATTACTCAATTATCGCAACCCGCCGCTCCCAGGACCAGCCGGCCTGGTAGCAACATAAAGTAAACAGCTAGGTATTTGGTCTTTCGCATCGTAACCCGTCTCCCGCCCGTTTCGTTCCTTCATGCCCTCCTCCACCATGTGCTTGTGTGTCGTATTCCGTTTTCTCTTTCCCATTCATCATCATCAGAATCCAAGCAGAGACACCTATGTCTGCCCGTAACTCCGGGACACCATATCTGTCAGCTGTCGTTTCTCCTTTTGACACCCCGCATTGCTGGTATCATGACTCCCCTCCATGTCTAGCGGTTGCCCGCCCGAAACCTCTCCCTCCCTCTTGGATAGTAGCTCCGGATGGTGCATCGTTTTAGAGGATGGCAGCGCATCGGCGTGTACGTTTGGTTCGTTCTTGTCCACGTGGCATGGTATCTATATACTGGAATCCGTCCTGTGTGTTGTGCGCAGGGCAGAGTTCACCGTTTAAGAGGACTCGTCGCGGATGAGGGCGACAATCATGCTGTAGAGGTAGAAGAAGAACATGATCAGGTGGAAGCCGAGCTTCACAAATGATTCCTGCGCGAGTTTGTCAGACACGAGCTAGCTAGAGCTAAGGTGTGTTGCGGCTCTTACCTTCTTGTGGACATTCAGCTTGCGGAAGATCTCGGTAGCATCCAACAAGTGGGTGTTGTCGACAATCCTAGGGTCAAGTCAGCTCTCTCGAGTTCTGCCACCTCCAGGCGAGTCACATGGGGGAACATACTTCTTGACATTGTAGGCTACGAGCGGCAGGTTCAGGATCAAAGGTACCCAGTATCCATTGATCAGGAACATAAAGGTCAGGAATCCATGGACGGCAGCTTCGGGGATGATGTAGGTGTTGAGGCGGTTGCAGAGGTCAATGGGGTTGATGTAGTCGCTGTAAGAGTAGGCATGTTAGCATACAATTGCAAGAGATCATGGGATGACAGCTATATCGCGTCCGCCCGCTCCGCAGCATGCAGCACGGTCTAGCCTCGAGCTCGTCTGAGCACGGAAGAAAGAAGCTGGCGTGCGCCGTGCAGCATGCCGCAGCAGCAGCAGCAGCAGCAGCAGCAGCGAGGCGGGAAGGAGATGGGTGGATAAGACGAAGGATAACGTACCATTCCAGATCGCTGTACATGATGGTGAAGAAGACTTGAAGGAAGAGGTTGACGGCGTTTATCAGCACCGCGAAGAGGTATAACCACGCTTCGCCGGACATCTTGACGGAAAGTTGGCAGCGAGCTGCGCTAGTTGGATATGTTTAGATGGAAAGGGAGGATAGAGAGATTTGCGACAACAGCAGCTGTTTCGAGTGCAGTTGCTATTCGTGGGTTTTGGCGGCGTTGAAGCTTGGTTTTTGGCTCGCGAGGCTACTTGGAGCTTGTATGCGTGCGTGCGGGCAGGTGGAATGCTTCGACGTCACTGGGGTGATGTAGGAGGAGGGATGGATGAGCGCAGATGGAGCTCTGTCTCTGTGTCTGCGTATGCGGCGACGGTATCTGTAGGTAGATGGATGGATGGCAGGGTTTGGCTGCGTGTCTAGGTGGCAAGCAGACGTGTCTCTTGGTCAGGCAGCTATGAGGTGAGAAGTTGTGCGGTTGAAAAGAGGTGGAGGATGTTCAGCACGTGGGTTGAGAGAGACAAAGTTGGAAGAGCGAGGTGAAGTGGTGAAGAGAGTTTCCGTTGGTTCGGTGGTTCTTTGGTCTGGCCCGTCGGGGTAGCGTTGGGTTGCGTAGCGAGCGACAGGGAGCCACTAGTCGAGTCGTGGAAAATCGGGAGGGTGGGTTACGGGGCTTGGGAAACCTCTGATGATGAAAGAGGCTCGCTGCTCCACGCCGCGCTGTGCGATTCTTTCACCCGCGGGCACTGATTAGGTATCTTTGTTCAGGTCTCCAACAGCGCCGTGGGCCACGGGGGACTGGCCCCTCCAGGGCTCCCCTCTCTCCCCGCCAGCCCAGCCCAGCCCACCTCAATCAGTCCGTGCTGCTGTTCAGTGCTGGGAGAAAGGGCTCAGATAGGCCCCCGGAAAACCCTGACAGGCTTAGCGCCACTCCACTTTCCACCCATCTGAGCCTCTGAGCTTCTGCCAGCTGCGTCAGCAATAAACAGTACGTACCGCTTCCATTGGCATCTCCAAGCCAGCGCAATACGCAGTAAGTAAGGCAAGCTTCTTTATCATTTTGCGCTCAATACGCAAATTCTATCTCTCTATACGGCTTAGGAGAGCTCTGGGCTATGAAGAAATCCCAGATCCTGTATCGTCGTCTTACCCACCGCCAGTGGTCCAATTACCTACCTGCGCGACCCCTCTTGCACTGTTCGGTGAGGCTTGTCCGCCGGGCAAAGTGCGAAAGTGGCGGCGGGGTGGAAAGCTATCGCAACATCTCCACCGGGTGGCTGGGAAGAGCCAGGTTCAACCTCAATCCCCCCTCTATCTCGCCTGTCTCTCAGTAAAGGGCAATTTCAGAATCCAAGCATTGCTATCACGTGAATACCTGCCTCTGCAAGACATAATGCGAGCTTTCCACGACTTGCTGGTTTGCGCAAGTACTGTACTGCTTACGGATTGTACTGAACAGAACCGATGCGATACCGGGCATTTGATAATCGCGGGGTCGAGAAATACATACACAGTAGACCTCATCATGACGGCGATTCAGCATGTCCCCAGCACAACCCTTTGCCCATGACAGCTGTCGTCTCCAGTCGCACGGGACAGGGTACTCTCGGACCGACTCTTGTGGTCTTGTGGTGGCAGACGGCTGTGGCACACTCACGTAGCGTCCTCTCAGCATACTCAACTTTTGATGTTTTTGATATTCGACGCCCCTTGTCCCCATCGCGCCGATTGCTTTTGTTTTCGTGGCACTTTGTTATGGCATCACCCCCTAAACACCGTGTATGCCAGAGCAATGCCTGCTCACATATCATGCTCTCATCCCAGCGTCCGCTCGCCACGTATTCCGCCCTCTTCAATTCTCACTCAACGCCTCTCGTACTTCTACACCGTGCTCGCTTATACCCCGTGTCCCATGCCAATGTTATCAATTATGCGGTGGTCTCCTTCTCTTCGCCGTTCGTTCCGGGCATCGGCACCTTGCCGCCAGGCGACGTGGCCGTTCTAGCTGTGAGGACCTCGACTCCGTCCTCAGTCACAAGAAGAGTGTGCTCTGTTCGTTCCTGTTAGCTGCCATTCCATTCTTCTTCTTAATGGCCTTCCACAGCATCGTGGAGAACATGCGCAAAACAAAAACATCACTCACCAAATTGCGCAGTTTTCTTGCCATCAATCGTCGTGCTCGTCCAGTTGTCGGGCCAAGTGACATCGCGGTACTTGCCCAGCGCAATCATGGGCTCGATAGTAAACGTCATGCCGGGCTTGCACTCGCCCACCGTCTTGTTCTTGGCGTAGTGGGGGACGTTGGGCGGGCAGTGGAACAGCGAGTTGATGCCGTGGCCACAGTACGTGCGGATGACGCTGCAGTTCCTCTCCTTAGCAATCTTTTCGATAATGTTGCCAAACTCGCGGATGAGCGTGCCGGGCTTGACGGCAGCGATGGCGGCGTCGAGACAGTCGCGGGAAGCTTCCACGACGCGGACCGCGTCCGGGTCGGCCTTGGCGCGGTCGCCGACGTAGTACGTCTCGTTGAGGTCGCCGTGGTAGCCCTCGAAGAAGAGGGTGACGTCGATGTTGAGGATGTCGCCGTCGAGGAGCACGCGCTGGTCGGGGATACCGTGGCAGATGACCTCGTTGAGGGATGTGCATACGGACTTGGGGAAGTGGTTGTAGTTCAGGGGCGACGGGTAGGCCTGCGGTTTGGTCTGGTTAGCTCCTTTGCTCCTTCTTCTCCTGCCCGACGCGCACGATATGCACCCAGAGTGAGACCTACGTTGCGCTCTATGCAGGCCTTGTGGACAATCTCGTCAATGTAATCCGTCGTGATGCCGGGCTTGACGGCGGCGGCGGCAATGTCGAGAACCTCACGCGCCAGGCGGCAGACCTTGCGCATGCCGGCGATTCCCTTGGCGTCCAGTATGTCGACCTTGTTCCTGTTCAGGATGCTTCTCGGATACTTGGGAATACCATCCTTCCACCAGTCGGGGTGGGGGATGTGCTTGGGGACGGTACGGCGTTCGGACAGAGGGTAGACGGGTCGGAGGGGTCCGGTGAAGGGGTACGTCGGGAAGGGGTTGAATACACCTGTCTCTGGATCTGGTTTAGAGACGACCTTTGGCGGGAGGACATGGTGAAGTATACTCTGTTCAGACTTGTGCATGGACTTGTGGTTTCCCTGCGATTGGAGGTCAGCGGGAATGGTTTGTAATATGAGGTCAGTGGCAATAGCGAAACATACCCAGTTCTTCTTGAAGCAGTCCTGCGAGCAGAAGAAGCTGCCCTTGATTCCGAGCTTCAAGCAGGTCGGGCACTGAAGGGTGCCAGCCTCGTTGGGGCAGTCGACGCCGAGGCACATCTTCTTCGCGGGAGGTTCAGTCATGGTGGGCGGTGGTGGAGGGGTACAACAAGTAGATATGCGACTAGGTGAGTTCGAGCACGGAAGGTATTCCCTAGTGACTCGAAAGAAGAAGAGGCTAAAGATTGCTCGACGATGATCGACGAGTGGAGGAGTGAAAGAGCGAGGACCCTGGAATTGGAGCAGGGTTCGGACAGACGAGGCGGCGGCGCAGTTTCTCAAACACACGCCCTAAATTTGACGATTCGGCTACGAACGAACAAAAAGTGACCTGACGAAAGAAATATTTCCAAGCCCGTATCCGTCCCACGCTCTGTGATAGGCGCTTGTGCGTGGCTCCCCGCAGCCACCACGCTGCTCTGCAATCTGCACAGGGCAGCTGTAAGTACTTTTTTTCCACCTGCGGTTCAATCTCGGGGCTGATAACGGTGGCTATCGATAAGGATAAGACATAGAAGCGATTGAGTTCCAATGTAAGCCACTCCCATCCAGATGCGCCACGGCCAGGGTCCAGGGACTTCATCCCACCTTGACTTAAGGCACCTTAGGTAAGGTAAACGACTTGTAAGAAACCTGGAATAAAGAAAAAGTTTCTGAGCGGAGCTTCCCTTGTCGGAGCTTCCGGGGAATACCCGCGAGCCGAACACCACCGAGCAGCGACCGAATCCGACTTGCGCCGCTCTGCGCTCTATGCTCAAGGCATCGGGGGGTTGGAAACACAGCGAACCTTGACCTTAGTTGAGAAAAAAAGTCGTTGACGCCTGTTCCCCTTCAATCCTCTCATCCGGCCGGCTTGACCCGCCCAAGGGTCGAATCATCATGCGGGTTCTCTGAATTCAAGTTCTCTCTCTCACGCCACTATTACATGCGAACCTTTCTCCAAATTCCCTCTCACATGTCATGAAGCTGGCGAGAAAAGACACAAATAAACCAGTAAACTTATCATCCAAACGAACATGGCTAAGAACCAAAAGGTCGTCGTGGTCGGCGCCGGCCCCGTCGGCTCTTTGGCTGCGCTCTATGCAGCACAGCGCGGGTACGAGGTTGAGATCTACGAGTTGAGAGCCGGTAAGTTTGCTTGTCGCTTTTCTTTTTCCGTTTGGCAAAGTCTCTTGTTCCCGCCCGGCTCAGCGCGCCGTTGAAGATCATGGATCCTGCCCCTCGTCTGCCCCACCAATTGCCGCATTCAATAGTCTTGTTTGCCATGATGTGATGTCCCGTTGGTGGATGCGATGCAGATAAGGTCGTGTTTGTTTGCTTCTCTCTCTGCCTTATCTGGGGATCCTGATCTCGGCAACTCTGTGGATTGACGCCATTATCAATCGCCAGCAACAACATAACAACACAACTATCTACTACTAGTTGATATGAGTTTGAATACAGACTAACAGTCACAACCATGTAGACCTCAGAGACCCCACAACAACTCTCTTAAACTTCACCCGTTCCATCAACTTGGCGCTTTCCGAGCGCGGCATCAACGCCATGCGCAATGCTGGCCAACCAAAGTTACTGGAACATGTCTTTGGCGCCACCATTCCTATGCGGGGGCGCATGATCCACGGCAGGACCCCGAAAGGTGATCTGTACGAGGCTTCGCAGGACTATGATGTCCACGGTAGAGTGAGTCAACTGAGCCCGGTCTCATCCCGGATGCCAGCCATATCAACCTGACGCTGATCGTTATGCAAGGCCATCTATGCTGTGGACCGCGCCGGCTTGAACAAGCGCATGCTCGACATCCTCGAAGAGATGCCAAACGTCAAGTTCTTCTTCAGCCACAAGCTCACTGGCGCAGACTTCAAGAAGTGCAAGGCTTGGTTCGAGGACATGACGTCCGGGTCGGCTACCGGCCGCGCCAAAGAGATTGAAATTGACTTCGACTTTATGATTGGTGCCGATGGCGCGCACTCCGCCGTCAGATATCACCTGATGAAGTTTGCTCAGATGAACTACAAGCAAGAGTACATCGACACCCTCTGGTGCGAGTTCCAGATCAAGCCTGCCAAAGCTTCCTCACCGGACAGCAAGTCGCAATTCAGAATCTCACCAAACCATCTGCATATCTGGCCTGGCAAGGAGTTTATGTTCATCGCCATACCCAGTGATGTGAGTATCTCTCGAACATGCTTCTGTGCACCCGACTGACAAGATACCAGGACGGCTCCTTTACCTGCACGCTATTCCTCCCTAACAACCAAACAGAGGCTCTTGAACAAGACCCGTCAAGTCTACCAGCCTTCTTCGACAAGCACTTCCCGGGTGTAACAGACCTAATTCCAGCCGAAGACCTCATCGAGTCCTTCAAGCGGAACCCCCACCTGCCCCTGATCAGCATCAAGTGCAGCCCCCACCACTACGACGCCTCCGCCGTCCTCGTCGGCGACGCCGCGCACGCAATGGTCCCCTTCTACGGTCAGGGCATGAACGCGGGCCTGGAAGACGTCCGCATCCTCTTCTCCATCCTCGACAAGCACCGCCGGCTGGCGGAGGCCCAAGCCAACGACCCGTCAGGAAGCCGAGCAGACGCCGCGGACACCTACGCGGCCGTCGCCTACCACCGCGGCGCGGCGCTGGCCGAGTACACGGCGAACCGCGTGCCCGACGCGCACTCCATCAACGACCTGGCGCTGCAAAACTACGTCGAGATGCGCGCCTCGGTGCTCTCGCCGCGCTACCGCCTGCGCAAGTGGCTGGAGGAGAAAATGTCGGTGTACGCTCCTGGGCTGGGATGGCAGACCAAGTACTCGCGTGTCAGCTTCGGCAACGAGCGATACTCTGAGGTCGTGGCTAAGAGCGACCACCAGGGCCAGGTGCTGATGAAGACTTTTGAGGCGCTGGTGTGCAGTCCGCTCGTTGTCGGGGCCGTGTTCTTGTGGTGGAAGAGGCCGCGGGTTGTTGTTGGTGCTGTGCAGGGGGTTTTGCGGTATTTGCTGCGGGCGACGGAGGCGTGAGGTGTGATGTGACGTGATGACTCCCTACTTGGAGGGTTGAATTTCTGTAGACTGTACTACCAACTTCAAGACTTCAAATACAATATACCCGCCGTATGGCTGAACCGCTCTTAATAGGAGAATCTGGCAAATCACAACTTATCAGTGACCTAGCTTGACGGTGATTTACCTTCTCTCGTCACACTCTCAGGAGGGTGAACAATGTGAGAGTGAAGTTTGGCTCCAAGGTTTGCCATGTTGCGAGACTTGAAAACTAAGCGCAGTCACTGGTACAGCACACTTTCAAAATTACAATCTTTGACTGTCCTGGAGGCTTCCTGCTCTCCTCTCAATGAATCACTTTGTGCTTGAGTAACCCGGGATAAGATATATCATTATTCAGAACCACTAGGGCTTGATCTGGCAAACATCAAGACGACATCAAATCGCGCTTACAGTCTCCGATGAACATGAAGCCTTTAGCTTGACACAAATCCAGAAACAGAGGCTTCATCAGTTAAATCTAGAGGCCCTACCCATTTTTGAATTTACAATACTCTTCCAGAGTCCAGGATCTAAGCGCCAACTATGGAGTAACTACGTGCATGTTTGAACTCGCCGGTGATACTAATCAGTATTCAACTCCATCCAGCCCCTTGTACAACTGCCACCTGTACTCCTCAGACGGCACATTAAATCTCGCCTTCAGATCCATCTTGGCAATCTTGTCCATGTCCTCCCCGTCCAGCAGGAAATCCGACTCGAGGTTCTCCTTAATCTGCCACTCGATGACGCTCTTGGGGATCACGGACCGTCCGCTGTTGACGCCCCACGCGAGGGCGACCTGCACGGGGGTCTTGCCGTGCTTCTTCGCGATCTCAGCGAGCGTCGGGTGGTCGATGACGCGGGCCATGTGCGAGGCCTCCTTGGACCACGAGACCTCCCGGTAGAACGAGTTTTGGTTGCCGAGGGGCGAGAAGTGCGTCATGTGGATGCCGTTTGCGCGTTGCCAATCGACGAAGGACTTTTGTTGGAGGTAGGGGTGGAGTTCCATCTGGTGGACGGCGGGAACCTGGGTTTCGTTGTAGTTAGCTCACACTCTTATGCCCCTATTCTCATCCTCTTCTCTTCTTCTCTCGAGACTGAGTAAAACGTACCACTGATCCCTTGTCAATAAGTGTCTGCACCTCGTCTTTGCTAAAGTTGCTGACGCCAATGGCCTTGGTCTTGCCCGTCTTGAGCAGCGCCTCCATCGCCTTCCAGGTATCGACAAACGTCGTCTTGCCCATAATCATCTTGCCATCCGCGCCCTTGGGGAAGCGGTCCTCGCCCCTTTGGAACGTGCAAGGGTAGTGCATCAGGAAAAGGTCCACATAGGGGGTGTCGAGGTCCTTGAGGGAGGCGTCGAGGGCGGCCTCGACGTCGTCTGGGTGGTGCGAGTTGCACCACAGCTTGGTGCCCAGGAAGATTTCCTCGCGCGGGACGCCGCTGGCTTTGATGCCCTTGCCGACTTGGATTTCAGTGTCGTAACTATGGGACACAGAAACTTAGCTTCAATTTTGTCTGGTTGGTGATCAAGCTAGGATGGACGGGGATACTTACACTCTCGCGGTATCAATGTGACGGAATCCGACTTTCAGCGCCGTCTTCACGGCTTCCTCCTGCGCATCGGCGTCTTGGAACGTTCCGAAGCCAATGGCGGGGATCTTTGCGCCAGTGTTGAGCTCCCATTGCACCGAGCGAGTTGTGACGCTTCTGACTTGCTGCTTGGGCAGCGCGGCCTGCACCGCCGGCAACAGGCGAGATCTAAGCAAGTTGGCGTTCATTTTGTGGTTTTCGATCTCCTTGTCTCTGGGGTATCTAGGTATGAGAATGACAAGAGAGTGACGGGTTTAGTTGATTGAAAGAAAGCAAGCAAATCCTCACGTCGACTTCTTAATACATATCCAGAGACCCTGACCGCAGATGGCAAGCAGGGGTAGCTCTTTTAGCTCAGTGATCCAAAAGTCGAGCTAGCAATTGCCACCAGCTCAAGAATTGATTCGTGTCTATGAACTTGACATTTCGGCCGACTCGAGGGTCCCTTCTGACACGGAAGCATACCGAGAACTAGCGCAATTAGGTTATTGTACGCGCGACTCGCTGTCCCGAGACCAGAAAAAGAAAGCCTGTCTTACAGCCGGAGGGATGTCCATCGCGACTGGGCGCTCGATGGTGGAGATTCCCCCGCATCCCGCATCCTAGGCTCCTCGTCTCGAGGGCAATAGCTACAGATTTCCCCGCGATTGTGGAGAATACAAATTGAACGAGATTGGGGATGAGACGATTCTCAGTCGTCTCGAGGGATGACAATGACTAGACTGTGACTGTAGCTAAACAGAAATCTCAGACTTCGCTGCAATGTGACGAATGCCATGGTACACACATGCACGGGGAATTGGGAGATGTAGAACTCGGCAGAGCGTGTTCGGAGATGCGGGAAACCATGTATGATGTAGCTTTTAGCTTTTAAAGCAGATGAACCCCTGGGGTTTGATATGTCACTGTTGAATTTGCGTGTAGCATCGACCGAGACAGATACCAACAAAAGTCAACTCGCGCCCTCCTTGTTGTATCATTCCAAGAGTTCAACTTGAAGCCGATAACTTTGAAGCATTCACCATGGCACCTTCAGCAGTCGAGACGGGAGCAGCAGCCGTTGACCCCAAGGCCGTCAACGTCCAACCCATCTTGACACTCTCCGGAAAAGTTATCGCAGGTAAGCCATCATCATCAAGCCTCCTTTGCAACAACAAAAGATCGACTTGGCCATTTTACTCATAACCACCCTCCCTAGTAACCGGCGCAAACCGCGGCATCGGCCTCGGCGTCGCAGAATGCTGCCTCCTCAACAACGCAGCAAAGGTCTACTCCATCGACCTCGCGGAGCCCGGTGACGAGTTCGCCGCGGCGTCGAAGCAGTTCCCCGGCCGCCTCTTCTCGATCTCAGCAAACGTCACCGACGAGGCGAGCATCACGGCCGCCATTGACAAGATTGTCGAGGAGGCCGGCGCGATCCACGGTGTCGTCTGCAACGCTGGCCGGACGAACCACAAGGCCGCGCTTGATTTCACAAAGGAGGAGATTGAGTCGTTGTTTGGTGTCAACGTATGTTTGAGGAGGTACATTTATGAAAGGAATGAGATGTGTGTGCTGACGATGGAATGATTAGTTGTTTGGTGCCTTTTACACCGCCAGAGCGGCGGCAAGAGCTTTCATCAAGCTGAACATCAAGGGCTCAGTGGTGTTTACGGCCTCCATGGCTTCTTACCGCCCCAACAAGGTATGCTACAACTCTTGATTCCGTTGAAGCAGAAGCAAACGAGCACACAATGACTGACTTACGCGCAGCGCGTCCCATCGGCACCATACGGCGCCTCGAAGGCTGGCGTCCGCAACATGGCGCACACGCTCGCCATGGAGTGGGCAAAGTACGGCATCCGCGTCAACAGCGTCTCGCCCGGTCTCGTCAACACGGCCATGACCTACTGGGTGCCGCAGCAGCCGGACTGGGAGCAGCAACTCAAGTACTACGGCGGTATGCCACGTTTGGCCGAGGTCCAGGAGCTCGGTGGCGCATACGTTTACCTTTTGAGCGACGCTGCGAGCTATACGACGTCGATTGATATCCCCGTAAACGGTGTCATTGGAAGTAAGTTGAGACCCCGGGATTATCCTTTGGAGAAGGGGGAAATTTGCTGACAATGATACTAGTCTGCTAAATGAATGTGATGATGAATGACCATGATGTCGAAGGAAAGCATGTAAAGAAAGTCATCGCAAATTGTGCTACTGTAACCACTTAGCATTTTAAGAATAGAAGATATTATGAGCTTTGATCAATCAGTGCTGTATGGGATCTTGATTGAGCCTGACAATCTTTTGTGTTGTACTTGCAGGATCTTCAATTTACCCTTTGCTTGAATGCCACAAAAGGGACCAGATTCAGTATTGCGTCAATGGCCCTGAACAGCATGCCTTTTACATGATTGCGGCTCAACATGTTTGATAGCCAGGCTGAGTAATTATCCATACTCAACTTCCTTTCCGAGCCCCGTGCTGCCCAAGATGTGTCCACCTCGAGGGGTAAGAAATACGTTGTGGTCTCAGACCTTCTCCAAGCGTCACGGACCCAAGCCCTATGAGACCTTGAAGATGGCTGCGAGGATGAGCACGGATTCTTGTCGATCTGGGCGTGGGGGTTTGTCATCCCTCGCGTGAGTCGCGTCGGGAGTCGGGTCGGGTGAGCGCATATTGTCATTGTTGCAGGACCCATCTCAATGCGACTGTATCATTCAGACTAAGAGAGCCTCATCTTAGTTGGTCATCAAATCCATGTTCAACGCCCATAGAAAGCACGTGGATCTTTCATGGGTTTGAATATTGTAGAGCCGCAATGAGCGTATCAGAAACCATTCCCATCAGTGTTCCATTTTGTGCTTGGCTATCTTACTCGAGGCGGTTGTTCGTTTAGCTCTACGTCAGCAGCGGATATTACGTGATGATGCTCTTCTTAACATTCTTCGATATCGAAAACGAAGCTGTCAGTTCTCGACGCTCTGTCAAATTTTCTCTCTCTTTCTTTTTGTGATTGTCATTGAGGAAGATTAGCATTTCCAACACTACACAAAACTCGCACATCACCTCCATCATAAGAAACTTTGATTTCTTTGCTGGGGTTTGGTGTGAAGAATAACCGCGCGCGAGACTCCATACTTGGGCTATGGAATCACCGGGGAAGCCCATAAATTTCCTGAGGCAAAAGTTTATGAACTTCACGCGGAGCTGGAGGACTCCGGAGCCCCAATGACGAGGGCGGATTTTCTCCTAAAGACCCGTTAAACCCCCCGGAGAATAATAACTCAAACCATTAAGCCCGAACCAGAGATTTAGCAGGGAAGCAATCTGCATCCGCGCCAAGCTCCGAATCGACAAGAGATCCTTCACTCTATTTCGACAGCGGCCCACTTCTTCTCCTAGAGCCGAGAACCTAATTTCATCTCTTTAGGACTCGGGACCAGGGCTCTCTCGTTTTCCTGTTCGTCCAAACTATGCGCAAGAAGTCCGACAAAACATACCAGAAGCATATCCACAATGGCGGAGTTTCCGTTACATTGGGTCAGAAAACGCGCATGAATCAAGCCAGTGCCAAAGAAGAAACATAACCGACAGGCGCATGCAAGCGAACAATGTCGTCGATATTCGCACCCGCTGGACATGGAGTCTTGGTCCGAGCCAAGACCTCGGAGGACCGGATCCGGCTGCGATCAACCTGCTTTCTCGGGCAGGTCTCTTGACAGGTCTCGGCGTGCGCAATCTTGGCTATCTGTGAGGAATGCTGGTTTCCTATGATAGAGACTCTCCCCTTAGCACGGTGCCCCTCCCGTCTCCTAGATAGGATGGCTCTTAGCAGACCGGCTCGCGGAGGACTCTGTCGCTATGAGCTGACTCCTCTTCAAGTAGAGGTTGATGCGCCGGTGATCCGACGATGGTGGATAGGGTATCCATGAGAGGGTCAAAAGTATCGCCAAAACCATCCCGTTTAGGCAACTCGAGACCTTCTCGTGAGGCTCGGTTGCCCTTGGGACCCAGAACACCCACAATTAGTCAGGATGACTGACGATGGCCCCCCACGGAGAAGGGGTGCCTCAGCCAAGGAATCCAGAAAGTTGGGATCCGTCGAATTGATTAGATTAGATCGTGTCCAACCAGTAGGAGAGCATTTCTCGTCTCGTCTCGACTCGTGCATCAAGGGAGGCCCTAGTTTCCAACTTGGCGGTTGACTCGGATCAAGACCCAACATGTTTGTTTTCTCAAGACATGAGATGAACCAGTACCGTTTGGTTTCTGAAGCCCATGCGGCCCAACCCTGAGGCCGCCGGGTACAAAATGCCCCGACAAGGTCAGCGGTGTAAGTAGGATGGAGATCATCGTGATCAGGGGGAGGGGTGTTTGCTGGCGGAAACCGAGCGGAAGGGCACACATATAAGTTCTCTGAGATTGCCATGCTTTTTTGAGGAGAATTTCTACGCTGCTTGGAAGGAATCGTCACTCACTTCCATCCATTCACTCTTTTTCACGTTCATTACACGCCGCACAAGATGAAGTCCTTCCTCATCGCCACGCAGCTCCTGGCTGTAGCCATGGCCGGCGAGCCCTGGGTCAACGAGGTCGACACCGGCTTCGAGACCTACCTCGACAGCACAAACTACACCAAGGGATCCCTCCCCCTCCTCAAGGACATCCGCGCCATCCCCGACTTCGACTGGGCGGCCCGCCAGCACCTCGACAACCAAAAGTACTCCTTCTACCGCACCGGCACTGCCGGCGAGTACAGCTACCGCCACAACCTCGACGTCTGGCAAAAGGTGCAGCTCCGCTCCAAGCACCTGAGCGACGTCACCAAGCTCAACGAGACCATGGCCACCACCATCCTCGGCTACAACTTCAGCGCCCCGCTCTTCATCGCGCCCGCCGCCCGCGCCGTCTACGGAGACCCGGACGCCGAGCTGAACCTCGTCCGCGCCGCCGGGAACGAGAACATCCTGTACATCCCGTCCATGTACGCCTCCAAGTCCATCGAGGAGATCGCCACCGGCAAGGTGAACGGTACCCTCAACGGACCCCAGGTCATCTTCCAGCAGATTTACACCAACGCCAACCTCTCCGTTACGTGGGAGAACATCCGCCGTGCCGAACGCACCGGTGCCAAGGCCATCGTCTGGACTATTGACGCTCCCGGCGACTCCGTTCGTCACCGTGCTGCCCGCTACGACACCACCAACGCCAACTCCGTCTCCTCTGCTCTGACCTGGGACATCTACGACCAGATGAAGAACCAGACCTCCCTGCCCATTATCCTGAAGGGCATCACCACCGCCGAGGAGGCCCTCCTTGCTATTGAGAAGGGCGCCAAGGCTATCTACATC
Organism: Colletotrichum abscissum; assembly: GCF_030869225.1. NCBI lineage: Eukaryota > Fungi > Ascomycota > Sordariomycetes > Glomerellales > Glomerellaceae > Colletotrichum > Colletotrichum abscissum. The sequence continues at coordinate 52,507 of NW_026850509.1, forward strand.
TCTAACCACGGCGGCCGTCAGCTTGATCACACCCCCGGCCCTCTCGAGATCGCCTACGAGATCTACCGCAACGCCCCCGAAGTCTTCCAGAAGGTCGATGTCATTGCCGACAGCGGTGTCCGCTACGGTAACGACGTTTTGAAGCTTCTTGCCCTCGGCGTCAAGGCGGTCGGTATGGGACGTCCCTTCATGTACGCCAACTGCTACGGTCTCCCGGGTGTCACCAAGGCCATCAACATCATGAAGACTGAGATTGTCCGTGATGGAGCCCAGATGGGTGCGACTGATGTTCACAACATCAGCACCAGCTTCGTAAGTCGAGTGAAGTCAAATCGGGAAGAATTGGGACTAACTAGTTGCAGCTCAACCTCCGCCAGCTCGAGCAGAATGTCTACCTCTTCGACCAGCAGTAAAGACTGTGCGCGTAGCGCATTATAAAGTTGGGGATGTCAGGCTGGAACATGTATTGCATGCAGCGTTGCTGCGGATAGAAACGGCGTTCTCATTGGGATTGGGACCAAACACTTCATTGATGTTTCGACCTGTTTTAGGGGTTAACTTTCATGTCCATACTTTAACACAGTTACATAGCACGAAAAGCGTCATGATTATGTCTCGTCAGAGTTTCTGACAACTGGTTCCATTCAAGTTGCAATTGAGTCAAGATGAGTGAATAATTGCGGCATGATATTTGGCACATTGGCAAAATTAAGGGGCCCATCAATGTCAAACATTGGCGGCCGAACTGCATTGAGCCCCGTGACAACGGCCCCGCGCCGGGGTTCGGCCCCACCTTTTGCTGCTCGGGTATCCCGCTTAGTTCTCTTTGATCATGTTGAGGGATAGTGACCGTTTCGCCCCCATTCCTGCTCGAATCTAGAGTCAAGAGGTTGTACCTATGTCGGGAAGCTACCCTTCTCGGGCCCAAAGTACCCTCTCTCGGGAATGGGGAGAATTCCAATCTGAGATCCATCGACTCCTGCACCGCTCACCGTATTCCCCCACCATTTGAAGGCGATTGGGTTATATCCAACGGCGAAGAACATGACCAGCGCTGAAACGGCAACTCCGGCAGTCAAGGCAGCTGACAGGACGTAGTTGTACTTTTCCCACCAGGCCAGACGATGCCTAGGAAGCCAGTACATGAAGATGTATCCGAGAATGAAGCCAGGGGTTTTGTACGATAAGTTTGACGGTGCCCAATGTTGGATGCCCTGAATGACAAGGACCGGGTTCAGCCACAGCAAGGAGGCCACAAAGGGGAAGAGAGTCTTGTCCAGACGAGCAAACGTCTTTGGGCTCAGCTTGAGTCGTAGCTTTTCTCTGACGCCTGGGAGATACTTGGGACCGTAGCCTTGACCGACCAGGAAAACAATGGCAATGAGCGTTCCAAAGAGGAAGCACCCTATTCAGCGGTCAGCACATATAATCCAATATCATCACTGCGCTCCTGCAAACTTGAACTCACATTTGAGGATCGGATAGAAAGACACAAACATGCGCTCTGAGCCAAGAAGACCCCACATCAAGCTGTTTGTGTAGAGAGGAGCACCATCGTTGGCGCATGTGAATCGACTAGGCTGCGTCGGGGTACACAGCCCCTTGACATTCTCCAAGATGAAGTTCTGCGTAGCTACAGCTACGAAGCAAGTAATGATGATCGTCCCAATCTGGCTCCGGAACACCGCGCGGGGTGCAATCTTGGCATAATGCGCCATCTTCTGATCCTGGACGTAATTGTCGCCGTAGCCCGCGAGCGCCCAAGACCCCAGAGTCTGGGAGAAGAGGAAGGCGTTGGTGTTGCCAGGGAGGAGGTAGCCCGTGATGACCTGGATGAGAGCGCCGAGGCCGAGGTTGGTGCCCGTCGTGGCGGAGAGGAAGGAGAGGGGCACGGCGAAGACGAGATTGATGGCGATCATGAGGAAGACGATCCAGACGGGGGTGCCGAGCGGGTAGATGTTGAGGAAGATGACGGAAACGACGATGGCGGCAACGAGGATGATGAGGAACCACCAGTCTGGGACTTCGGGGTACTTTGCGAGGAGTCGGCTGTGGATGTCCATTGCGCCTTCGTAGTTGCCCTTTCCGTGGCGGAGGCCTTTGTAGAAGTCGATGTATGCTTGGGAAATTGTCTTCCATTGGTTTCTGTAATCCATGTTAGTTCTTGAGTATAGCGACGAGCATGTTGTAGTACGAACCCCATGATGTACAAAAAGTAAATTGGATAGAAGCAGTAGTTGGCTCCGACGGTGAGGAGATAGCCAGCTGAGTAGAACGGAGGAGAGTATTCTTGATAAGCAGTCTCGTTGAGTTGGTTGTTGAAGACCACATTCTGGACCACATACGGCGTGCCGTCATTGGCGAACGCAGATGAGGAGTTGATTGGGAGGTATGCCGTGTTGTACATGTTGGTGTAGTAGATACCAATGATGATGACCCCGCCCAGAATGGCACCGATGTACATTGTACACGTCGCGAAGAATGGCTGTGCCAAAGCAGCATACGAGGAGGTCGCCACGTTCCAGTCAAACGTGGTGATGGGGTTGAATAAGCCAAGGCCCAGCGAGGATCCTGTGATGATTGCTAGAGTCACGTTCTGGGGCGAGATCCAGGTCATCCAGTTGAACGTCGCCAAAGCCGTGAAGATGTAGCCTGGGAACCAGTAGTAGAAGAACATGCAGATGGTCACGACGTAGAAGAACTTGTACCGCGAGATTGTCCACCCGTTGATGTTCTCTCTCGGCTCCGGCCTGGTGAGCGCTCTGTTCATGGCGATTGTCGGCAGGATCGTCGGCCAGAGAGCCTTAACGGGGTACACACTGAACCGTCGTAGGTATCCGGCGAATCCCATACCCATGAGTTGCACAAAGAGGGTGAGCATCAGCTGGTACCCAAAGTTGACGAAGTCGAGACCGTAGTAGACTGGTGACTTCTGCACCAGGATCATGCCGTAACTATTGGTGGTGTAGATGGCAATGTTGTACGTGATGGTAGCAAACATTTGCTCCTTGAAATTCCACGGTCCTGGATTCAGAGAGTGCCGCGTACCGCGGACGGTGATGCCCCAGTCAGGTAAAACAAATTCGAGGACCTTGGCGCATGGGAAGAGCAGGATCTGGATAACCTGACCACTTAAGCCTACACAAACTCGGCTTTAGTAAACGATTTCGAGGAAGACATATGAGATGTGATACTCACCGATGGCGGGGAACCTTGAGTTGAAGAATGTCGAGATAAAAGTTCCGATGATTGCCCAGCCTATACCCAGGAAGTATGCGCGAAACGTCTCAATGGGCACACTCTGGTCGTCCAAAATCTCGGCCACGGCGCGAACCCCAGGGTAGGGTGAGGAGAAGCGGATCATGACGGCGTCAATTCTCAAGTCCCGATCGTAGTGTTCCCCGTACTGTTTTGGTCCCTCGAGCAGCTTCTTCATTCTTTCTCTCATATCGGAGGGGAAGTTCCAGTCGTCCTTGAAGAACTCGACTGATTCTTCAATGATTTCGAGGGCATCTTCCTCCGTCATCTCATTGATCTTCTCCAAGATGTACTCTCCTTCTCCATTGGGTGCCAGCTCCTCAAGCTTCTCGTGGGATATCTGGTCCGAGATCTTTTGCTCCGGGTTGTCCACCCGTGCGGGGATCTTCTCGATATCCTCCTCCCGGGCCGGGGTCGGCTCCTCTCCGACGGTCTCCACCTTTCCGGACATTGTTACCCGAGGAATCGACGCCGTGTGCTGCCGGGTCCGTTGGAAGACTTACTTGTCAAAAGACAAAGAAGACGCTTGGAAACAAGTAACCATCTCTCATGATTTTCTCCGGGGAAGTTACCGAGGCTATATACCTCTGCAATTATCGTCCAACTTAGAGTTGTGTGGCGGGCGGAAGGCGGGGGAGTCGGGTCTCGGCCCAGCTATCGGGCGAGAAGATAGGTTCGTCCACCATGGGGGAAACATATCTCCAAACGGAACGAGGTGCGCGCAGCTAGGTATCTCCTCGCCCCAACCGGGCTGCACTGCATTGTCCATCCAACAACGTTGCATTCTCCCAGATCAACGTTGCGCTATCACGCCGTCTAACAGAAGGGGGTCGATCGTCCCATTGCCAGACTTATCCGGTATCACCCCCGCATGCTCTCCCGGCTCGGAGCTCCCCTCTCTCCAAAACAACCCGACCTGCCAGACGTGGCCTGCGGGGTGCATGCGTTCGCGAGGATCAGCGCCCCTGTACTTGCGCTATCGACCGGTGTCTGAACCAACGGCAGTTGGTCATTCGCCGCGGTAGGATGCGACGCCAGACGATAAAAAAGAGCCAAGATAGAGAGGGGTTGGAGCGGCGGATAGTTGCGGGATTGACAGCGACCCTTGGGGTTTGAGAGCTTGCGGACAAGTTCCGATATCTTGCGTTTTGATGAAAGATGCGAGTAGTCCCTTTGGTAATGAAATGGGAAGAAACGTCGTTCGTTAACGGGATAGTGCTGGTGCATCTCACCAATCGGCATCGATCAAAGTCGAGTGTGCAGAATTCTATCCAATTTGGAAATTCTGACTGGCCACATGGGGTAGTTCATCACATCTTTCCAGTGTAGCACAGGAACGGCATGTCACCTGATGAGATCCGATGGGTAAAGCACAATCAGACCGAGTGCGTGACAGAATGGCAAAAGTGTTTGTTTCGCAGACTTGGCTTGGCACTAGCATTCAATATCAACACTCATGCATGGTGCAGCTAACCCGCGTTTGGTGGACTTTCACATAGCAGAAGTGTGCCACGATGCACGCCACAGGCGTCGTTCCCGATGCGTCTCCCATTTTGAGGTGACTGACCGCGATGCAGCCACAGCAGCTCACACCAAAGCACCGTGCCAGATCCCGTCAAGGATCTCAGATCTCAAGAAGCGCACCCTTGACCGACTTGCTCAACTGTGCTCTCCAGAGACGATGCTCGTTGAGTATGAAGAGCTCGCCCCCGCGTCCGAAGCAAAAGTTGGCGGTGCCACCGTCGACGAGAATACGACCGAGTAGGACACCGCCTGGGGACCAAACGTTCACGCCATCCCCGCATCCGCTGTAGACATTTCCTTTCGTATCGCACTTGATTCCGTCTGGTATACCGACGTCGGCGAATGCGAATAGTCTCTTGTTCAGCAACACGGGTTGTCCGTGGCGATGTTCTACGTCAAAAGCGTATCTGTGTTTTTAGTACACGAGCTGAGAGTGGCACCACTTTTGAAACAAATCTGAATCGAATAACTCACATTGTCGAAGCCCGATTGCCGTCTATCGTACCATCACCGTGGACAAGATCCGTGTCTGTTACGTAGACAGTTCTTTCGTCAGGCGAGAAACAAATTCCATTTGGCCTGCCGAAACCATCCGCCATAGCCCGGATAGAAGACGTCGCCGGATCAAAGCGGTAGATCTGGCTAGGCAGTGTCGCAGGAGGGCGATAACCTTGCTCATGGCCATATGGCGGATCAGTGAACCATATGCTTCCATCTTTGCTGACGACAACATCGTTCACAGAGTTGAAGGGCCGAGAATGGAAAGAAGTGATGACTGGCTCGGTCGCATACGGAGGTGTCCTTGACATCTTGAACAGACCGCTAGGTTGTGTCATCGAGCCTTGGGCACAGAAGAGAATGTCATCACCGTAGTTGACGCCGCCATTGCCCATCGCGATTTCCGGACATGAGATCTCTCCATGTTTTACAATTTTCCCACCGGTGGGCAACGATATTTTGGAAATCTGGACTTTTCTAGAGCCATCTGTATCGGTGAACTGGTTGCTGGTGATGAACAGTTCATCGTTTGAGGGTATGAAGACGCCGGCTTCGTGAGCGAAGGGATAAGAGTCGATTTGCAACAAGAGATCCAGCGATGGGCTTGAACCAATAATTTCTCGAAATGATTCGTCATGAACTTGCCATGAATCGAGATTTTCTGTGTTGGATGACATTGTGAGCCGTGCGTTGTGATGGCAAGTTGTGCTCTATGCTGGAAAATGAATGAACGGGCTTACTTCACCAAACTGAGGTTTGCCTCTGAACCAAGACTCGTATGCGAGCCTGCTTATTGAATGATCTGATTACTGAAAAGTTCAAGCTGAGAAGCTTCGGACCCACAAGTCTACCAACTGAGTCCACCCCGCGAAACTAAGATCGCCCATTCCGCCTCCAGATCAGATCGTGCCGGGGGCCGGGGGTCCAAAATTTCCCTCGAGACGACGGTGACCCCACAGCAAGCCAGCAGCGCGCCTATGACAGACAACACCAAACACAATTACACATCATCACCGTGTTCATTAGCCCATAGATATGATTGAAATACGCAGCGACCTTTCAACGTCTGGCCCGGTCTGGATTGGAACTTTGGAATCGTTCCACAAGACAGACACATTAAGCGGAGTTCGAAGAACGCATCTATTGCAACTATGACTGTGCCGGCAAACTGGAAAGACGAGAACAGGACAATCCAGATCCTGACCAAAGCCGAAAAGGGCCGATACGGCGTGATTGCCGCCATCGCATATAACCTCGAGCAGATCCACGGCCTCGTCACCGCAGCCGAGGAAGCCCGCTCGCCTCTCATCATCCAATTCTTCCCTTGGGCAGTCACCTACGCCGACGGTCTGCTGGTCCGCACCGCCAAAGAAGCCGTGTCCCGAGTATCCGTTCCAATTTCAATTCACCTCGACCACGCGCAAGACGAGAAGATTATCCAGTATGCAGCCGACAACTTGCCGTTCGACAGCATCATGGTCGACATGTCCCATTACGAAAAGGCGGAGAACCTAGAAAAGACGGCGAAATGGGTTAAATACTGCCACGAACGCAAGATTGCAACCGAGGCCGAGCCCGGGAGGATAGAAGGTGCCGAAGACGGCGTCATGGACACGGCCGGGTTGGAAGCTAGCAAGACCACCGCCGAGGAAGTTGACGAGTTCATCGCTACGGGTGTGGATTCCCTCGCACCGGCGTTTGGCAACGTACACGGCGAGTACGGAAAGTTGGGCCCGCAATTGGACTTTGAACGGTACGTAATGTCCGGTCGGGGCGCAGGATATGACTTCTGGATAAGCCCTCCCCGGAACAAGGATACTGATAACGAGGTTTGCAGATTCGAAAAGATACGCGCCCAGATTGCCGGCAGAGTAAGAGTGGCTCTGCACGGTACCAACGGATTTCCGCCTGATCTGATGAAGCAGTGCATTGCTGCGGGCGCGACAAAGATAAACGTCAACAGGCTTGTTTTGGACGATTATTATACACATCTCCGGTCGCAGGTCACGCGGTTGCCGCATACGACGCTTATCGAGGAGGGTACGAGCAATGTCATCCGGCAGACGAAGGAGTGGATGGAGATTTGTGGATCAGCGGGACAGGCATGAATGGAAGTAGGTTCTGGGTATTATTAGGCGTCGGAAGCTTCCCATCGAAGCTTCAACTCCTCCCCAAGTGGCTTCACAGGCCAGCCTGATCGAGCGTGGCAGGCTTGTAGCAGATTTAGAACGCATTTCCGTTCTCTACTATTCTCGAGGGGTATGCCGGCTTTGTTGGATCAGAGTTGGTTTCTGCAAGGGAAGGGAAGACGTACCGATAAATAGACACTGAGAGCACAAAACACTCGATGGATAGTCTGACAGTGTCATGCCGATACCACAAACTTTCTTGACGCATTCCATCAGACGCTTCCTCTGCTGTGTGTACTGTTCAAGTCCACCTAGAACGGGTACATTCATTAGGAGCAGGATGTGGGAGCAGTAGTAGATTTGAAAAGCTACCGCTGTAAATGGTCAGTACGATCGCGCTTGCAGTTCTGGAGAAGACGGCTTACCAAATGCGGGAGGGTTGATCCAGATTGGCTCGAAGATGTCATCAGGAGAACTCGGGTAGGGGAGTGGTTGGAACTCGGCCGTCAGGTGCCGCCTCCAGTTTTCCAACATTTCTCTCAGGGCATCAGCCGCCGCGATCCTCGCGTGAGGGTCATTCTTCCCCGCTTCGGTCTCTTCATACGAGCAGAACGCGATCACCTGAGCGAAGAAGTAGACTGACCGTGCAGCCAGCTCGGACGGGCCTAGATCGTCCAATTTCTTGAGTGGCCGCCAGAATGTAAAAGGACGGCGCCTCTCGCGAAAGGCAGCCCAGACATCCTGGCATATCCATGCCCACCAGACAGCTTGCTTCAAGCCCATGGAATCGCCATGTATGACTTGTGAGCGTTGGATCCAGAAGACTCCTTTCAGATGTCTTTCCCAATCTTGCCTTGAGCCGTCGAGCATCTCGTATGCTGATACAGTGATGCTGGTCGCGAGGAGTTCGAGGCTCGTTTTGTATGTGTCGTATTGCATCGCCTCTTGGATATAGTGTAGTGTCTTGTAATAATATCGTAGTGCATCGTTGGGGTCTCTGGTTTGTGTGTCTTCCGAGTGTGTACTCAAAGAGAGGTGACGTGCAGACAGAGCGAGAACTGCATTGAGCAGCCCTACATTATGCATCTAACAGCGTTTGGTCAAAGCTCGTCAGCATGTTGCCTTTAACTTATACTTAGAACAGGCTACCGATCAAGAATCGTCGACGTACTGCAAGTTGAGGGACAAGTGTTCCAAACGGGCGTCTAGGTTCGAATAAATCCATCTAATGCCAACAAGGATTGTTACTCGAAGATTGTTCCGGGCAGCTACTTTCCAGCTTACCCATCTACTAATGTGTTGCACAAAATTTTGGAAAACAACATGTTCCTGCGCTTGTATTGGTAGAGGCGTAGCCGATCGCCAAGCCTGTTTCTCGAGGCATTGGTATTCATCGAGCGTCGGAGATCTCTCATGCAAGTAGGGATGTGACGCGCATGGCGTAGGACTGAGGCCTTCTCCACTGGTGTTTGGTAAACCCCGCCCCACAGCAGGTGATTGCACGACCGAACTTGCAAAGAGATCCACGCCTTCTTCGAAATTGACGTTGGTGAAATCGATTTCTTGCATGGCCGCATCTTGGAGAAGCAGGTCGACCCAAATGGCCGTGGCGTTCTCTAGGTTTGCCCCGAACGAGCTGGACGTGCGTGCTGTGCCTCGTGGTGTGATGCCTGTGCATAACGCGTCGACTTGCTCTGGAGAGTCTTGCTCGAAAGCTGGTCTATCACCGGTACTGGCGTGATTAGACCTATCTATGCCTTCGTCATTGGACGGTGCTATTGTGGTAGCGCTTGCTATGCTTGATGTGTGTGGTTCTCCAAGCGTTACTGCCGGCAGAGGAGCTGGCTCGTCATCACAGACGACGGGCTGATACTCGGAGTTTGGTGGACTGGGAGACCGAGGCGATTGAGGCTCTCGAGGAGTCGTGGGCTTCGGAGCGTCGCTGTTCGGGGTGACTGATACGACAGGACCAGACCGTTTTCTGTTTGGTGGCCGCCTTGGTGTGTAAAGGCAATTGTGTCTGGTTCTCTCACATCCACCGCATACAGGTTTTCTCTCGTCGCACTTGACATGACGGCGGCGACATGTTGCACTGCGAGAAGCAATTATCAGGTTTGAGACAGGTTACGAAGAGTTTTCTTCAGGTCTAGGGCAGGGATACTACTCACCAGCCGGTACTGTTTCTGAGGCCGCGGCCACGACTGAGGCGGCCACGGGTGAAGTATGGCTGTGAATCTTCGTCATCGGCGCTCATCTTGATGATACTTATGCCATTGAATCTGAAGAAGTAATATGTAGATACGGATGGGAAACGGATTTGATGTGTGGCTACTTTCACAGGATTCGGGGCAACAAGATGCAGAGTCGAGTCGTGTGGTGCTATTAGGAAGAGGAAGGTGGAAGCGACACTGGCACTTGGAGTTGCGAAGAGTCGCGACTGGTTGGAGAACTAACTGTACGTACTATGTGCGCACGGGGCAGACGCCCGTGCGGGGTAACCTGGAGCGCCCCGCTGAAAGGTTGGAGACGGCTCCGGCTCGGCGAACCCGGTGTGGAGCCGCCGGTCTCCGACTGGGTCCCGGTGGGATGGACAGTAGTCTGGTGCTTTGCACGCTTGGGGAAGGGCTGGGATTTGGCGATTTTACGAGTGGGTTTATTTTGATTTTTTACCTTTATTTTTACTCTATGGTACAACGTGTTTTCGAAGAATGTGCCACATTGAGGTTCTGTACCGAAAGTCGGAAACTATATCTAAAAACTACTGCAAATGAACGTACATACCACCATCCACCAACATCTGGGATCCTGTCATGAACCCGCTTAATTCCTCGCAACCCAAGAAAACCGCCGGCCCAGCCAGATCATGAGGCTTGCCCACGCCCATTGGAATACGTTGCTCAAGATACTTGCGCTTCGTCTCATTCTGCATGTCTTCCTCCGCCAGTTGTGTGTGGATAGTGCCAGGAAGCAGAGCGTTGCATCTGATGCGATGCTTTGCAAGAGCCACTGCCATTGACTGGATCATTGACAGGACCGCTGCCTTTGTCGGCGTGTAATGTGTCTGCAGACCTCCACCCTGCAGAGCGCTGATTGATGAGATGCCGATGATTGATCCTCCGCGTCCTTGCTTAACCATCTGGTTCGCCGCTGCCTGGCACGAGTAGAATGCGCCGTTGACATTAACGTGTAGTGTTTTATCGAAGACTTCCTTTTCGAGTCTATTTGCGAAGTGGTTAGCCTACCACCCAAGATTTTGTCGTAGCGTACCAAAAAAACATACGTGAGAAACTCAGCTGGCTTGAAAATGCCAGCGTTCGCGATGAAGACATCCAGTCCACCCCATTTCTTGACTGCTGCGGCAACGAGCCCCTTTCCAGTATTCGGGTCTGTCACGTCGCCTGCAAGCTCAATCAACTCGCCCGTCGGGGAATCTTTGGGGGCATCTTTTCTGATCTTTTCCGCTTCTTCGATAAGGCTGAGTTTGTGTTTTTCGTCGCTAGGAAGGCCAAGGTGGTTGACCGCGACGTTGGCGCCGTGTCTCAAATATTCGAGTGTTATCGCACGGCCAATGCCAGTTGTGCCTCCGGTGATGCAGGCTGTTTTGCCTTTCAGCAGCCGCCAGCTTGATGAAGCCATTTTGATTTGACGCGTGAATGTGACGAATTTCGACCTCAAACTTCAACAGCCTGACCAGCAGTTAATGGAAATGATTTTAGCTAAATCATGATTACAAGCCGGGATTCAACCCGCCGCGGTGCAATCTTGTTTACTTTGCTCGCTCTCTCCGCTTAGCCTCATCCTCCGCGCTTTGACTTGCTCCGGATCGGAATGTTCACATCTACACAGCTGTCTTACCCCGCACCCTCGTCTCGAGGGAACTGAGGCTGCATGAAGGTGGACCTAACAGACTCATGTCAGGAACGGTACCACGTTTCCAGGTCGAACCACGCCAGTGTTGTTCAGACGGGGCTAGTAACTTCAGGACTCAGTCAATATACTGTTGGTCATAAGTAAGGTGGCTTATCGAACAACTTGTTTTGGGTTGATTCGCTTGAGTCGCTTACCTTGCTTGAGTTGACTTAGCACCTACAGCAATCGAGAACCAAGATGTGGATTTCTAAGCTTATGCACCATAGTATGTATGGTCCGACGAACTAAGACTAATATATCCGAACTCTACATGGTATGCGCAGATTATCGTGGCAACAGGTTCATGGCATTAGGTAGGTGTCACGGGGACTGACGGATTGCTACATGTAGCTGTTCATTCTTGGAAGACCAAGTGAGATGCCAGCCAAGGTCAAGAAGTAAGGGAGAGTTATGCAGTGGTTGCGATCAGCTCCCCGGAAAGCGTTCTCTATCCATTGTCAAGATAGTGTGAGATGCAGATAGATTTGACATGTTGATGCATATTGGCGCTAAAGTTATGTATCACAAATGCCCTCTTTTCCTCTTATGACCGACCTTCTGAGACTCCTGCAAGCCTATCCCGCACGTTGTTTGTCCTCCTGCTGAGCGATCCGGGTGGGCACTATCTAAAGGATCCTGAACCACGGAGTACGACGCCTGAATCATTGAATCTCCGAGCCAGAAGACTTCTCAACATGGGTGCTGGAGTTCTCTCCCTTGCTCTCCAGATCGCCTCCGACAGCTGCTCGAACGGCACCAACACGACTTTCGTGCTCGGCTTTGAGCTCTTTGAACTTCTTCTCCGCATCCCACGTCCACGGTGAGTCTGCAGCGAAGAGGAAATCGATCTCCTCAAGGGTTCTTTGATTCGACTCTGGGTACAGAGCCCACACTGCAAACAGTTAGAAAGACGAAGCCAGACAATTGGGGTATGGGGCCTGTCAACTTACCGATTGGAATACTGATGACGTTGATGGCCGCGAAGATGTACATCGCGTTCTCATTGATGGCTCCAATGATGTACGGAAGAACAAGTGTCAAAGTACTGATTTGGTGCAGAGTTAGCGATAAGTTTTGAGCTACATTATTCCGAGACTTCGGTGCCTTACCCATTGCCGATACTCCATCCAACGACGCCCCAGGCGTTACCCTTGGCTCGGACCTGCAACGGGAAGATCTCCGCCGGGTACAACCAAGGTACAGTGAGCCAAGTCGCGCCAAACACGAACGTGCTTCGAAAGTGTCAGTGATTCACAGAGTATTAAAGATGTGTCGAGATCACTTACTAAAGAAAAACCATTGTAGCGGCTGCGGCTCCCCATGAGTTGGCAACGTCGTCATTTCCAATAGCTCTGGCATTGAGACCGCCGCGGGATAGGCCACCGACAAGGAACATGGCAATGCCCTGAGCGACCGAGCCCCAGTACAGCGTCCAGCGTCTTCCAATCCTGTCAATGGTGAACACACAGATGAGCGTGGCGAACATGTAGAAGATGTTGTTCAGACCAGAGATCCACAGAGCTTTGGATGGACCGAAGCCGGCGATGTGGAAGATGGCTACTCGCGACTCTGATTAGCAAAGGATTTTCTTACAACAAGAATGATTCGAGATGAGTCTATGACTTACTAGGGCCGTACATGGTGATGCCAGCAATACCGGTCCAGCACTGGATGATTTGCAGCCAAATAACCAGTTGTACTCTTCGGCCCGTGTGAAGTTTTCCACACTTGAGACCAAAGAGCATGTGGTGGTATTTGGTTCCCTCGGCCGACTGCTCAAGTCTGACCACGTCCTTGATGTCCGCAAGTTCCGCCTCGGCGATACCGTCGTGGGTGCCTCGGAGGCGCTGCAAGATGTAGAGGGATTCGTCGTCTCGGCCGACCTTGCAAAGCCAGCGAGGCGATTCGGGGAATAGGAAGCACCCGAAGAGCAAGAAGAGCAGCGGAATAATCTGGAAGGCGATGGGGAAGCGCCATCGGAAAGCCGACTCGCCATTGTCGATGAAGCTCACAGCATATCTGTGACGATTAACTTGATTAGTCTCATGTCTCACATATTTTGATCTGCCAGTTGAATCTCACCCAAGCCAATAGGCAACGACAACGCCAAAGATGTTCAAAGTGAACTCCATGGCGATGAAGGCACCTCGGGAAGTATAGTCTGCGAGTTCTGATGCCCAGACAGGCACGATGCCGTTCAAGATGCCGGTACCGATGCCATTCAGAAGACGAGCGCAGATCATCCAGTTCGAGTTCATGGCTGTACACTGCAAAGACGCGCCGAAGATACCCCAAAGAGCACCAATAGCAATAGTCTTGATTCTGCCAAATCGGTCGCCGATGGATCCTCCGACCATACAGCCGATGAGGGTGCCGAGATAGAAGACAGACATAATGCCGCCTTGAAGGAGAGTGTCGGTCACGACTGGAGTGCCATCGGCGTCGACATATCCGAATTTCATAAGATCAATGTAGTGTTTGGCGTTGTTCACACCGCCCATCATGCCTTGATCATAACCTGGACATCAGGTTTGTCAGCATTTCTTTCGCATCAGGCACGCACTTCCGACGTGTGGGCTAGCTGAAGCAGTCAGACGAACCAAAGAAGAAAATTGACATTCCGGCAAGGGCGTTGACGGCGATGAGAAGAGCTCTCTTCTCGAACTTTGCCGTCACCATCCATTTGTGACGTTGGTCCATCGTAGCGGTTGTGAAACAAAATGATGCAAAGTTTGCCGTTGAGTCCTACTCTGAGTCGGATAGCAACATAGTTTATGTTACAAGTCAGAGATCTGAGTGTCTTCTCCTAGTTATACAAGATACTACTTCTTCAACCAAATTCGGAACTCGTCCTAGTCGGCTCGGACTAATCTAATCGATCAAAAGTGACGTAGTCTAACCCAAGAACCGAACTACCTTGGACCAACGCGGGGAAACCCCATGGGGACGTCAAATGGGTTGGTATTACGCAGCAGATCATGCCATTCAATCTCTCAAACGTCCTAGCTCGGGACGACCGGTGGGAGGCCTAGCAGTGCCCATGTCTTCCCTCGAGACGAGCGCTCGGTTGCTGGGCAGAGCTGCCATGGCTGTCGAGTCTCCGGAAGGAGGGTCATCAAGAGCGTGGAATCGCGTGGCCATAGTCTTGACCCGTATTTGTCTTGAAATGGCCTGCTGTCAACAGATGGGGAGCTTTGTGTTGAGCCACTCCAAGTCCGAAAGACCATTTGCTCTCACGAGACGATATCTCTTACATGGCTTCGATGATTTGGTAGACCTATCCGGTATATAAGACTGCCTTCAAGATGGTGAACCCAAGCGTGATTACAATCTGAACCAGACAGTCCGGCAGTCATTGACCTCCGTCACGAAAGCAGTCTCTCAACATGCCTCTCTATCAACCCGAGAACTTGTACGCTCCAATCCTTACGCAGTTCTCCCTCAAAGGGAAGATTGTGGTAGTGACTGGAGGCTCAAGGGGGATTGGTGCCGAAGTCGTTCGCGGGTTGGCAGAGGCTGGCGCAGACGTTGCATTCATCTACAAGACCAACACCGAAGCTGACGAAACAGCTGCTCGAATCGCGAAGGAGACGGGTGTTCGCGTCCAGGCATACAAATCCGATGTCACGTCCCGAGAGACCATTGCGAAAACCATCAACCAAATCGCCAGCGAGTTCGGCGGAGGCCGCATTGATGTAGCGGTGGCCAACGCGGGTGTCTGCGCAAATGTCAAGTCGCTCGAGTACACGGAACGGACATGGCAGGATATGAACAGCGTCAATTACGACGGCGTCATGTGGACTGCGCAGGCTGTGGGTAATATCTTCAAGAAGCAAGGGAGAGGAAACCTAGTCATCACCGCCTCCGTGAGTGCTATTTTGGTCAACGTGCCCCAGGAGCAAGCTGCGTATAATGCTTCCAAAGCGGCGGTCGTGCAGCTTGCCAAAAGTCTGTCCGTCGAATGGGCTAATTTTGCGCGCGTCAATTGCGTGTCGCCTGGATACATCCTCACCGAAAGTCAGTTGTGGTTTTTCTTCCCCAAAGTCCTATATTTGGCCCCAAACCCACGTGCAATGTTGCTTACGGTGTTCCTTGCAGTGTTGACAAAGCAGCCGAAAGAGCTGATGGAGCATTGGCTATCAATGATCCCAGGTGGCCGGGTTTGTCATCCTGCCGAGCTAAGAGGAGTGAGTAACCCCCCCCCCCCCCCCCGGGCCTGCATTGCATGACACATGGACAGCCCTAATTAATGTTGCTCTGGATAGCTCTATGTCTTCCTTGCCAGTGATGCATGCTGTTACATGACAGGATCAAACGTTGTGATCGATGGCGGATACACATTGCCGTAGCCTATGACCAGGCTGGTGGAAGTCCGACAGACTGGATACGATCTGCATCATGACGGAGCCTGCAGATACCCGGGATAGCCGCAGGGAATTCATGAACCCGATCTCGACGCTAAACCAAGAAAGCCATCGACAGCATCCCATGCTTCCTCGCCCAGGTTCATTTTCCCGCGGAGTAGTTGATTAGACTATGAGAAAATCCCCGAAGAGGATGTATTATTCTCCTCTTCTCTTGCCTGCGAACTCCGTCGGGAGTTTTCTTCAATCGAGACAAGCTCAATTCTAGATGAAGCCTCCTCCCCCCCCCCCCCCCCCCCCCCCCCAGCCACCGTGTTGTAGACGCGGGCGTCTTCGGGATTACGCCTACCACAAATCTGCTCGTGTAGAGACCAACACCCGATAACGAGCTCCTGGCCAAGCTTTCGGTGGATTTGCTTTTTCGAGATTCGTCCGGCCTCTCTTGCTTTCTCTTGCCGTGGCAAGCGCCATCTGGAGGAAGGCACCCCTCCCCCCCCCGCATCCACTGAATGTCGCTTACTGTGTTCAATGTTGGGTCGAATACTCACTCACAAGTCCCCGCAAGTGAATCCTTCAAGCCCTAAGTCGGTCCTGGAATAGTATATGGCTTGAATGGCTTGATTTTGTCTCTGAAGTGTTCTTCCGAGCTCTCGAGCTCCCAGGATCCTGTATCCAGTCGATCAAAATGGCCTGTATATGCTACAATGAGGCAACCAGCACAGTGTCTTTGTTTCCGCTCTACACGAACAGCGGGCAGCAATGAGACGCCTCCTCTCTTTGACGGAGGAAACAAGGTCTTTCCACTCAAGTACCGCTATTTTCAGCACCTCTTGATGCCGCTTGGCTGGGGTAGCGGGGAAAACCAAACACCTCTAGCCTGGAAAGTGGGAATGACCCAAGCCAAGTTTTTTTCTCCCGTCGGATGGCCCGCTCATGGCCAAGCAAATTCCAAATTCTGGCGCGCGCGCCATCGTCGCTTATCTCTTTCTGATGCACTACACCACGATGCTTCGTCACAACACAACATCCTTCTTCACATGCCTTAGTAAACTTTACGAAGCACCCTCGTCGTGAACCGCGATCGCGATGATTCTAGAGTTAACGGAGAGTAAGAGGTGAAGGATCTCAACCCTTGGCGAGGTTCAACACCAATGTAGTGAATGGAGGGACAAAGAATTCAAGAGAAAATAATGATAAAGCGGGCATGTTCACACAATGTTTGCGTTTCACTCACTATCAGCAACTGAACAGCTCTCGGAAGCACACAAAGACAACGAAATACAATATCAACACGATGTCTTCGCTTAAAAACAACATGAAGAAAGCCATGACATCTGACCAGAGCAGTTCGGCACTAAACGACCTTGACAGAACGCAATCGGCAATGGAGCAGGAAGCTCATGGATTCTCTTTGGCTGAGCAGAAGAGAATCATGAGACGGGTTGACATTCGTCTTGTTGCAACTGTCGGGTTGTTATACTGCTTCTCTGTGATTGACCGGTCGAACCTTCCATCTGCCGCCGTTGCCGGCATGAGAGAAGATTTAGACTTGACTGGCAACCGCTACGTGAGTTCAAATCTCTGGCAAACAGTATTTTCTTTGATAAGATGCGCGATCTGAGATGACTGATAAGTGGACGTTGTAGTCGGTTGTTAGCTTGGTTTTCTTCACGACCTATATCACTTTCCAGCCGATCTCAGTCATTCTTGGCCGAACGTTGGGCCCCCGGGCCTACTTCACGGCTATCACAATGATTTGCGGTGGCATAGTAATTGGTATGGGCTTTCTGACGCACTGGGGACAGCTCGTGGCTTTGAGAGTGGTCCTTGGTGCTCTCGACTCTGGATTTTTCCCTAGCTGCGTTTACCTTTTGAGCACTTGGTACACCCGTTGTAAGTCCTTTTCTCTGAAGTGGCAGTTGGAACCGTTAGGTTCGTACTAATGAATTATACTAGACGAGGTTGGAAAACGTTACTCGGTGTTTTATATGATTGTCTGCTTTGCTTCTGCATTTGCGGGAATCTTGGCTTTCGGAGTAAGTGCATCTCAAAATGGAGCTTAGCAGTCGTCTTTGAACATTTGCCTCTCAAAGCTCAATGATGAAATAAATTTCTGACCACCCCCTCTGTGTAGCTCACCCAACTTGATGGAACCGCAAACCTCAGGGGCTGGTCCTGGATCTTCATCGTAGAAGGTGTCATAACCTGCGCTATTGGCATCGTCGGCTATTTTCTCCTCGTCGGGTTTCCAGATGCTAAAAAGAGCGCCTGGAACTTTCTTTCTCAGGAGGAAACTGCTTGGGTGATTTCGAGAGTTCAGGCCGATAGAGGAGATGCGGAATTGCCGTCTTTCAGTGTCAAGAAGTTCCTCAGAGGCGGGGCTGACATCAAAGTCTGGGCTTTGTCTATCATCTACTTCAACAACGCCCTCATCATATTCTGTAAGTGGTGCAAAAATACTTCTGAAACCGTTCGCTAATCAATCTTTATGAAGCGCTATCTTTCTTTCTGCCAATCATCCTCAAAGACAATATGGGCTTCAACACGGGAAAAGCTCAGATCTTGACGGCGCCACCGTACGTATTCGCCGCAATCGTGACTTACACCACGGGCTGGCTAGGGGATCGATACATGCTTCGAGGTCCCATCATTGTTGGCGATATGGTCTTGTCAATTGTCGGGACCTGCCTGATGGGCTTCCACAGCGATGTTGCCGTTCGATACTTGGGCGTCTTTCTCATCACCGCAGGGAGTGTAAGCGCTGTGCCGGCGACCATGGCATATCAGGCGAACAACATCCGAGGACAGTGGAAGCGCGCATTTTGCAGTGCCATGGTAGTCGGTGTTAGCGGAATCGGTGGCATCGCCGGCTCTCTTGTTTTCAGGTACGTGTGTTGCAGGCCCTAGGCCACATTCCATGTGTGCGACCCAGCTAGGGTCCTCCTTGATATCAAATAAACTCTTCTCTCAATATGCGAGTGAGATACTGACCAAATAACAGAAGCCAAGACAAGCCTCATTACCTGCCTGGGTTGAGCACTTGTCTGGGATGCGCGGTTCTAAACGTCATAATTGTCATTGCTTTAAGCTTTTACTTCCGCTATTGGAACACGAAGGCCGAGCGTGGTGAGGTTGAGCTCGAAGCATCGGATGTAAGTTGCCTCTCGACCCATCTATCTACTTATATAGATCGAGCAAACTATGTATGCAAAGTCATTGCTAACTCGCCGATCACTCCAGGAAACCCAAGCATCGGA
This sequence comes from Colletotrichum abscissum, assembly GCF_030869225.1. Taxonomy (NCBI): domain Eukaryota; kingdom Fungi; phylum Ascomycota; class Sordariomycetes; order Glomerellales; family Glomerellaceae; genus Colletotrichum; species Colletotrichum abscissum. Next base: position 71,446 of record NW_026850509.1, read on the forward strand.
CTTCCGCTACACCTACTAAGCGCTTATCGCAGAGGCTCCGACTTACACAAAGCATTGATGCAAACTCGTCAACTTGATTAGGGCGTTGGCGGAAATTCTGTATTTGACACATGGGCTAGAAGCACTAACGCGGCGTTTGAGGCGTATATTTGGTAGATCATAGACACTGAAGAGCGCAAAACCATACACATTCGTTTCTTAGCTTTCCCTTACTTGAGCCCGAGGGCTCTAAGCCCGGTACTGTGGGTTCGAATTCTATCTCTTCATCAAAAAGGCCTTCTCGTGCGGCTCTGCAATTCCAAACTCTGTGACAGGTGTTTTGACGCTATCAAGGAGCTCGAATCCTAGCTTTTCGTACATCGGTTGCGCAGTCTTGGTAGCCATTACCCAAACTTTCATCTCGACTATATCAGCCTGCTCTAGGCCACTTTTCACTAAAGCAGAAGCAATCCCCTTCCGTCTGTGATCTGGGTGGACCGCAAGATAATCAAGAACTGCTATGAGTCAGCTGATATGAGCGTAGGTAGTCGTTGAGATGAGTTTTCCTACCCAGGAATGGGCCTTTATGTGATTGCATTGCGGCGATTTCAGCCTCCTCGAGAGGCAGTCCAAGAGCAGCTTGTAGCTTTCCATCCATACCCCTGATAGAACCGCCCTCGGTATTGGCCTGGAAGGCTGCCTTGAACTTATCAGCTTCATCTTGCCTGGGTTCCCGAACAGCTGCTTCGGGCCAAGAAATGCGGTCATCATCATCTGGCAGGATCCACCGTGCGTAGCCCACGACTTCACTGCTATCATCATCAACGGCTTTCTGGTGTCTCTTCTTTTCCCTACCGCCGGCGAGGCTGTGGGGCATACGAGCTGTGGCACCCTCGATGATCTCATCCAAAGGCGTCGACTTCCAGAGCGCGCGCCAATGAGTATCGGTATGATAGAAGGCCGTCATGTTGTTCTTCGAAATTCCAGCAGCGTCATCGTAGGTGACGGCTGAGATAGTGAACGTCATGTTTGAGGAATGCAAGATTTGCGTAAGAATTCGAATGGCTTCGCTTAATGGTTCAAACCGGGACTGAGGAATTTTAAGTTGCACCTTATTCTGCAAATTATCGGGTGTTTACTGATTCATGTTATATTATGCCAACTGTATACGTGCGGAACAGCTGCACTTTTGCAAAATGGATGCTGGTGGTGTAAATCTGTCCTTCTCAATGGGGACAAGGAGGTCGAGTAAGCTTACATGTGTCCTCACCTCTCGTCTAGGCAGCAGGGGACCAGGGGTCAGATAGGAGGAATACTGCGAGGGGATCTACTAGACTGGTGCTTTTGATCGTCCCGATCATCATTACCCATCGCAAACACCTGAGGGTGTTCTTCTATGTTGCAGTAGTCTTGGTGAGGCTATCTGGTCACCACATGTTGGACCCGCAACCTTCATGCACTTTTAGAAGTCCGGAAAAATGGATGAATTGAAATATTTCTTCCGTCGTATCTTACTAGCGACTACAAGTGCATGAATCAATTTCTCCAGAACTCCTCCCAAGCCTCTTTGCAAAGAACATCTCGTGTCCGTTTCAGGAGCTCACCAAATTCTACCGGTTCTTTACCCTCCAAGAGAACTTTCCCATCTGCAACTCCTCTCCAGCCCTCGACAGGTAGTTTAAGAAACTCATGTCGTTTATCGCAAGTTGGCATGGCATCAAGTTGCTTCTCGGCTACTCCATCCGTGGCTCGCCTGTTGTAGCAATCTGTGCAGAAGAGTACGTCATGACAGACCATACAGGCGTAAGCGGTTTTCTTCCCCCACCAAGAGAACTTTTGGCCGCATGTTCCATCACAGAACAGTTCAGCGCCTTCAATGAGGTCGCCTTCGTCGGTGGGCCGATCGTCTGCCTCGGCATCTGTTGCGGAGTCTCCATCGTCTCCAGCGTCATCGTCAGAATGCTCGTTAGCCTCATCATCCATTAATTTGACCTTAGGGTCAAGATGACAGAACACAGCAGAGTACATAGTGCGCGCCATTGTGTCGAGTTCTTGACCGTTGCGTATGGAATTGCCAAGAATGTGAAGAGCTTTCGATAGGCAGACCAAATTGTCTGCATCATTCCAACTGATTGTGTCACTGAGTGCATCAATACTACCGATCAAAACACCTTGAAGAGTATCTTGAAAATTGGTAGCGGGGCCCAACTTCAGATACATCCGAGAGAGAACGATCAGGCGGAAAGTGAGATATGTGATTGAAGTCGGCAGTACATCCAGGGCGAGAGGACGGCCAAGGAGCCCTTGGACAGTAGCAAGCAATTCCGTCTTGTGCTTCGGGTCGTGGGAGCTTCTGAAAATTCCATACAGTAGCTCGCTGTAGTTGTCGACCGCACGAGTAACAGTGTAGTCGGGGGACGAGTCTGTGATGGGGTACGGATAGCCTGTTGAACCACTGTCGAGAACCTCATCCAAAGCTAGCCTTGCTGCCTCGATGTCCCCCGTAACATGCTGATAGAGCAGCGAAAGATCGATTCGTAGCGGTGCAGCTGCATTGACGTTTTCCAAGTACTGAATGGAGTCCAGGTATAACTGGAGGACAAAATCAACTTCTCCGGACTGGAGGGCAGCTTTACGGAGCAATCGTGATCTATCGTCGTGGTAGTCGTCGTATTCCCAGCAGAGCCAGGTCAGTCGCTGTAGCGGGCTCCAACTCTTCAAAACACCGATGAAACCCTGCTTACTATCCTCTTCCGAGAATAGATCAAGTTCTTCGTTTAGAATTTCCCCAGTCATAAGGGTTGTCGGATCGATAGATCTTGCGTGAGCGTAAGAGATCGCGGCTGCTTCATTCATCTCCAGCTTTGCCTCGATCCTCGCCTTGGTGATACACACTGTGTGGCGCAAAGGTAACGGAACAGTTTCGTCGTTCATCTTTCCGAAACACTCGAGAATATCTCGATGGCTGGCCTGGGCATCATTCTCCAAACGGATTCGGGACATGAGCTCTCTAGTTCTGACGATGTCGAGAGTGCCACTGAGGCCATCCAGGGCATTTTGACACAAGGTCTCTGCAGGCTTCAAGTATTTGAAGTGTAACATGAGAGATGCAAGTGCACGGTATCCTACGGGTTCAATCTTTATGTCTTCAAAGAGGCCTTCGATACCTAGGACACCTTGCTTCTCGTTTAGAGATTCTCCCATGCTTCCGATCTCAGGTTCGTAGTTTTTCTTGGCTTGCTGCAAAAGAGTAGGTTCCAAGTTGCTCTACTCGGGTCAGTAGGCATCGTGAGAAAGAAAAGGTGGAACTTACGGTCTTGATGGCATCCCTCGCTCTTCGGTAAGAAGCCAAGGCAGTGTCGACACTGAGGGAAATGTAAATTTGCCGCAAGTGAGCCTTCACGAGAGACATCAAACAATTCTGCGGGTTTTCTGAGACGTTCTCCCACCACTCAACCGCATCCTTGCTTAGTTGCTCTTTGTAGACGCTGAGGAGTTGACTCCATCTTGAGATTTTCTCGAAAACTTCGTCGGTGAATGTGCTCGAGTAGCTGGATCCAGTCCATTCCATCATCCGAGAGAACGACTTTTTGTTCGCCAAAGTGGAAGCCAGCGCCTCCATGACCTCGATTTGTTCCTCAGCTGTATGACTTTCAAAGTCAATGCGAAACCAGTGTGATACAATGTGAACCACTGCATAACGACTGAGAGCACTGGAAATAGGGAATGGGTAGTGGCCTGTAGTGCAGGCAAGCTTGGTGCAGTCTAGAAACATCTGCCGATGAATCTCCGAGGGCCTTATGCGGTGGGCGTGGATGTCGGTCTTGTCAGGTTCTTCAATAAAAAACGATCGCATCGAGCGCTCCTTGAATTTCACAGGCAGCTCACCGTCATTGTAGATGGCCTCGTGGTCGACAGCTGTCTGCGTCTTTTCCAACTCGCTTACCGCCGTGCCCCATCCGCCCTGAGCCTGGATCTTGACACGTTCTTCCGCATCAGACCCAGGATCACCAACCTGGAGAAAGCTCTCGAATGGCTCAGGAACCTTTTCAATCTCAAAGTTGACATCGTTCACCCACAATCGTACCAGTGAAACTACCTCGTTGAAGGTCAATGGTCGGAAAGCGAAGGCTAGCCAATGAAGGAGCTTAGGCACAATGGGCTTGTGCTCGAGCTCAGTTCGACGGTAGCAGTCAGTCAACAAGCCTTCATAGATCCCATGAAGTCCCGAAGGCAATGGCTTTTCCAGGTTGCGGATAACAGCGCCTTCGCGTCCTAGGTTGTCAAAACGCGCAAGCATATGCGCAGCGTACAAAAAGTCTAGGTCATTAGTATGCCACGGTACATCTCGGTCGAATGAAAACCTTACTTGGGGCTACCTCCTCGACTTTGTCGGCAATACGTTGTTGGACGTAGCGATCGAACTTTCTCATGGTAGATAAGGAATTGATGTGACTCCAGATAAACGCCCTCAGGTCTTCCTTCTGGTTTTCCCTCGTGACATTGACTGCGAGCACGGGTGATGATTCTTTGACAATGGAAAGAACCCCTGGTCTAGAAGTGAAAGCCACAGTGATCCTTAGATTCTCCTCGCGTATCACTTTGAGAAAACTAAGAAACTCGGTGAGATCATCGAGCTCATCAAGCCCGTCTAAGAGCAGAAGCAACTTGAACTTGGAAGCTTGACCAAAGGCAGGAACCAAGATCTGACGAATGAGCGATTCGGCGACATACGAATTCATGTCGAAGCCATCCTTAATTACCTCTGCATTGACCAGCTCACAGAGCGAAGCGTTCTGCTCGACAGTTTGAATGATGACAGTCGTGATGGCGTTGCAGAAGTTTGAGAGACTGGACGATTGTTCCCGGAAGTAGAAATGCGCGGCACAAGTAAGCTTCGAGGTGTCGTTCATGGCTTCACCAAGCAGCCTTTCGTAGACTGTGAGCCCGATGTGACTTTTCCCAGAGCCAGGTTCGCCGGTGATGGCCAGAGTTAAGTGGTCGGCTCGGCCCTGCTTCAGCCACTCGTCCCATGCGGGCTGCAAAAAGACCCAAGTGCAGGTGTCCTTAACAAGCGTTTCCTTCAAGACGAGGTACTCATGGCCGTCCCCCTCTACCTCAACTAGAATGTTGCGGATCCTCTTTGCGGATGGAGGCTTATTTTGCTCTACCGCCTTGGCACGCTGGTCATGGCCACGGTCCTTCTTTTCTTCGCGTTTTTGGTCATTGAAGGCTTTCAGCAACTTCGCCATGTCACTTTGGATCATCTCGGTGGTGTCACGAATCGAGTTCATGACCTGCATCTGCTTCTCCAGCATTGCAGTATGTGTTTCTTGGTTGGTCAACAACTCTGTGCTCATCTTTTGGATCTCTTCCGTATTTCCAAGGATTGCAAACTCTGTCGCTTGCTGGAGACGTCGAATCTTGAGATCCATGCCTTTACGAGCGCCGCCTAACTCGGTATCCTCGCCGTGAAGAAGGTTGCTGATCCACTTCTCTAGTAAAAGATTAGAAAACTCGAATGAGTGATCAATGTTGTTTGCATTTTGTTCTTTGACTCACTGAAACGGCCTAGCTCAATGAACTTGTGAGCAAAGCCACACATGACTAGGAAAGACGTGAAAACATCCATGAGACAGTTTTGATAACCCTTATGTTTCGGGAGTCGGGTCTCAAGAATCGTGATACGCTGCAAAAAGCTGTTCATGTCTTCAAAGAACACCATCACGATGTCATAGTCTGCCGAGACTTGGCGGCATGCCTGGATTCGAATGAGCTTGGTCACGACATCGAGTGACGAAGAGCACCACTCACGCTTAGCATTATGGTGACCGCAGTGCCAATAGCTGCAGCTGGAGGGAAAGCTGGAACGGCTGCTGAGACGAGCTGCTGTGCGCCCTTTTCGATATAATCGAGGTTGGCAGCAAACAGGCTTCGCAGTTTGTCTACTTTCTTGTCGTTATGGCGAAACTTGTGAAAGTTTTCCATCTCGTGGGTGCCTTGATCAATCATTGCCTGAACGCTATCGAACTTACGCTCCAGGTCGAACCCTACAATTCCTTTGTAGGCTTTGAGGGCCTCTTTCCACAGGTCGGAAACATCGCGATTGTCGTTCTTCACCGCCTCCGACACCTCCTTTTGGGCGGCGCTGGCTGTCATTGGTAAATCTGCTTTCAGCACAGGTCTTCGTTATGCATTTGGCGAAGATGGAAGATTTTGCTGAATCGAGGACAGGGATTCACGCCGTATTTGTAGATGGTTGTCATTCGGGTCTTGAGTCGAACCACTGATAGGGAGGTAATGAAGTTGGGGGCGGTTTTGAAGCTAGACAGGGCAAGTAGCGCTTGGTCGGTAGTTAGTCGCGAGATGGCGCGCTGATGGTGGCTCACGGATATGCAGCCCATGCTGACATGCAGCATCAGCTGAAGCCCAGAGGTCACACCCTCGCCAATCCTTTCACCTAGTGACGCTTATTCAAGAAATATCGTTGTCTGACACAACCCAGTCAACTGGCGTATCCAGGTACGACTTGCCGTTCACAGCAGCCCTACATCAACTTTGTTTACCCTAAATTGAGACTGATGAACACAACAAGACTGTCGGCCCCCCCAAGCACCAAAGCACATAAAAGACACTGCGTGGGTGATTTGCAATAAATACTAGATACATTCTACCGTGGGTAAGCAACATCTTCTTCAGTGTCAATTTCATGGTCATGGGAACCTTTCTGCGAGCCTATCCAGTTTTCGGGCGAGTCTTTGCTCCGCTACTGTCGAGTTCACTGAAAGCGGAAATGGAGAACACACAAAATATTCCAACGACAGAGTAGATCGCTGCCTGCAATATAACAAGGACAGAGGGGATATCTGGAGTCTTTCTCAATGAAATACTGACCTCAACAATATCTTCCGAGGGGAGATGTACGCCAACGCACAAATAACCATGATTGCTGGGACCGAGACGACAGTTACGTTGTTGAGTAGGCTCACGTTTCTTCTATGTCGGAACGCCGACAAATTGAGGATTTTTATAAAGAGATCCGGTCGCTCCATCTTCAGGACTTGAACATCATCAACCTACAACGGCTTCCTTATCTCAACACGTGTGTAGAAGAGGGGCTTCGCATGTATCCCCCGGCTCCGGGTGTAGTGCCTTGTGTGGCTCCTCAACAAAGGCCAACTGTCTGCGGGCAATTCGTCCCAGAAGGAGTAAGAAGCCACATACTCTCTGATCCTCGCTGATCATTATCACTAATATAATTATAGAGTATAGACGGCTACAAGCGTCGCTCAGTACGCAGATTACACTCCGGCCTACAATTTTGCTAATCCGCATGATTTTGTGCCCGAACGTTGGTTGGTTCAACCGCCCGAGAAGTACGCAAAGGACAACAAGGAGGTTGTTCAACCCTTTTCATATGGGCTGAGAAACTGCATTGGCAAGAAGTACGTATCTTCCAAGTTTTTGATTAACCCTGTCGTGATCCTTTGGCGAATTTGGGGGTCTAGCGTTGACTCTTTCTTAGTCTTACCTATCACGAGATGCGTCTCATTTTAGCCATAGTGCTGTGGAAGTTCGACATTGAGCTTGCGGATAAGAACTCGAATTGGATTGATCAGAAGTCTTTTGGTATCTGGAAGAAGCCTCCCCTGGGTGTTCATCTTTGTTCTCGTGAAGACCGTATGTAGGCTGTCAGCTTGGCGAGAAGATGACAGTCTATTGGTCTCATTCGATTCGACGCAGATGCTACAGCAGTGGATTGACTCATCGTTCTCTGTTGTTCTTATTATCATTTTCATAGATAGGACAAGAATCAGCTAGAAAGGCTACGAAACACCTCAGCCCGAAGATGACCGCTTGCCTTCGTATTCTTTCAACCACTTCAGGACTTCTATGACGTTTTGATCCGGGGGAAACACGGGATACCAGTGTCTGATAATCTTACCACCCTCAACAGCCAGGGTGACCCGCTTGATCAGCTTTCGCTGTTTCCAATCAAAGGTAGGGAGTCTTGCAGCGGTCGCAAACTTCAAATCGGCGTCGCTCAAGAGATCATAAGGCAAATGGACCCTCTCGCGAAGCTCTTTCTGGGCTTCTGAACTCTGAGCAGACACGCCAAAGACCTGAACTACCCCAAGGCCTTTCAGCGCCTCAAAGTTGTCTCGGTACGAGCAGGCCTGTGGCGTGCAGCCTCTGGCACCTGGGATACTGTTCCACTCGGGAGGAACTTCTTCCCCTGGTTCTGCAGTTCGTGGATAAATAAAGACAATGATCAAACTATCCACTTGTGACAGGTCGACCTCCTTAGAGTCGTTTTTCGCCGAGGGAAGTGGAACGCTTGGCAGATTGAAACCCGTAAGGTGGTCGCACGACCCGTCGTCCTCAGGTCTGGGGAGGTCGAGGGGTAAGTCTGTACTTCTGTTACCAAAGTGCCTGTGATGCCATTGAAAAACGTTGATTCGAATCAAAATATTTGACTGCCTCTTCAATCACATGTTTGCTCTCATGGATATTCTGCCCCTTGTGCTTTCATGTTGGGTTCAGAGCTTCTTCATAGGTGCAACTCAACTTACCACTCATGATTGGGGCGTGATTTCTGGAAACTGCAGACGCAAAACTGGGAGAGATCCACGAAGTTGCGGGGAAATTTTGGGGTTTAAGCTTGGGGTGTTGGTGAATCTAATAACCTTCGCGTGTGCTGACCCTATGACGACATGTCGTTCCTGTGACTACGCCAGTTTAGCTAGTCTGTGATACTATGGAGCTTATGCTTCCATTCACCCGCAAGTCACATCGAGAAAAGCACTAGCCTAACGAAACCGGATTTCGACGCTTGTATGTTCTTACTTGTTTTGTGAGTAACAGGACTCCGATTGCTTTACCCGGAGTGGGTCTTGAAAGATTACAACTCTGTGTGTTGATTCATTTTGTGAAATACTGCGCCTGTATATGTAAATTACATTATTGATTTTGAACCCCAAGAAGAAGAGGATAATACTTTGGCTGACTGAATTACATTCTTATAAACTGTATGAATCAAATCGCTGAATCATTCTTGGGAATACACTTTGCAGCATGGTGGGTGTTGGTATCCCTATCACAGGGATATTGGTTTATTGGTTCGAACCGTGGGTTGACGAAGTAGGTCAATTGAACTATATAATCTGCTGCGTAGGTGTAAAAGGGAGGTTCTAACCGTAGGTTGGGCAGGCCGCGATAATCGGAAGTAGGGGCCGTAATTGGCCCCTGCGCGGTCGGCCGTACGTCGAGGTCGAATTGGACTTCCAATCCGACAGTGGGAGTAAGTGAGGCGTTGGTTGACGTTAATTTGTATAGTTGAAAACTGATTGATGATTGTTGATTCTTTACATATCTATCATCTCATTGAGGCCAGGAGCTGAACTGGTCGTAGGCTCTCAATCCGAAGCCGCATGTGCAAAGACAGCAGCTAGTCGTTCAGTTAACGCTGATCATCTTACATTTACGCCCCTCATCCCTTGCGGTCTTGTTGTCGGTGTAAGTCGTGTGACGCTGTCTAATCGATTGGCTGATAATACGTCATGACTGGTATGTCTAGTGCATCTGGGTTTGGTCTATCGTACCAGAATGGTATCGAAGGATACATCTTCTTCCACATTCTCCTATAACAGTGTATGCAAAGCTCCTCACGATCTTCAAATCTTCTCTCGACCGCTCTACGCTCGATTCTTTGAGACTTGGCAAAGTAATTGTCGGCATTTTCTTGGTCCCGGTCAATCGCGTCAAGTTTGCGCCGGGGAGAAAATCGGAAGATCCCCCAGCACCCAGCCTTGTTGTAATCATCAATGGCATTCGTCCTTTTGTTGTTATACGCTTGTCGACTTTCGTTTCGACGCTGAAAGTGCATGGCTTTGATTTCATTCATCCGTTTTTCGTACTCGGTGTGTAGTTTTTGGAGACCCTCGCGTTGTTTAGTCTCCAGGGTTGATGGTGTTTCTTGCGAGGCAATGTCGGTTTCAGGTTCCGATCCTGAGGACGAGTCGGATGGAAGTTGTTCTTCGATGGGACTTTCTTGAACTACGCTTTCGTTCAAAGAAATCCGATGGCTGACTTGTGTGAAAGATCTGGGCCGGCGCGGCACGATCAACGGACGAGCGGCGCTTCCGGTTCCTGGAAATGAAGACATGATGGACGACTGTGTTATGACGTGGTATTATACAAGCTGGTGAATTTCGCTGGATTCTGGGGAAGATATTGTTGACCTGTAGGCGGTATTGACTTCTGTATATCCCGATGGCATATGCTTTCTCCGATATGCTGAATCTTCAAGTATGCCGAAACCTGTCTCCGGTGCTCATGACTGTGGCCTTAGACTGGACATTCGGTTAGATCAACCCATAAAGACTTGTTGATATCAACAGCCTCATCAAGGTTCCGTAATGTATCATAAGCTATCATTGGCGTGAGGGTTTCCTGATCAAGCACGGCTGAGGCGTGTTTGACATGTATTTTCACGCAAACAATTAAACTCTAGTGGAGTACCTATGTTGTAAATCTGTAATACGAATAAAAAAATGCTAGTACATTTATGGGACTCCTCTGGTATCTTAGTCACAATACTGCAATCTCAAAAGTATCGAGAGAAATCTATATGTTATACTTGATGTAATTGTGTGCTGTTGCGGAATTGAAGCATTATCGCCAACGCCAACATGACATGGAATCGTCAAATTTTGATCAACGCAGATCACTCCAAAATTAACGTAAATCTAAGGCGGTGGTTCAGTGATGTACTCTCTTCTTCCGCACGCATGAGGTATTGTTGGATTGGAAGTCCAATTCGACCTCGACGTAAGGGTGCCCGCGCAGGGGCCAATTACGGCCCCTACCTTACTTAAGATTACCGCGGCCTGCCCAACCTACGGTTGAAACCTTCTTTTTACACCTACGCAGAAGATCATATAGTCCAATTGACCTCTTCGTCAACACACGGTTCGAACCAATTGACCTGCGGTACGGATACCATTAGGTATCACTCATGGGGACTTTGTATAATGAGGGTTCAGTAAGGCAGACTGCAGAGTGTTTTATGCATGTGTCCAATTATAAACTTGACATCTAAGCTTGAGTAGAGGCAACAACTAACATAACATCGCCATCTGTTGCGTCTGAAGTCCTAGATTCCAGCTGCACCCGCGGAGCATCCAACCATCGTTCTGCCAATGGCTTGCCAGCACCAGGCCAACCCTTGTTTGCCGAGGCAGACAGCGCAAAGACAGACTCGACTAGGACCATTTCATATCCGACATCTAGGCCACCGGCAGTAGCATGAGAAGTGACCGGTATTAAGGTCCTAGAGCAGGCCAAGTTTGTGTTCGAATCAGGCTTCAGTGGAAAACTTTCTGATATCGTCTGGTGACTGCTCGGTGACTGTGAAACCACGCCGCTGGCGCCTGCGGAGGACAAGATTAAAGTGGAAAGCTCTTTCTGTAAAACGCCTTCGGCAGAACCCAAGATGGCGTCTTTCGGAATCTCGGAGATGACAGGTAGAGGCAATCCGTCAGTCTGGCCGCCCTTTTTGCGGCCAGAGATCGCGAAGCCACCCTCGATTGTGTGTAAAGTCTTGAGCTTCTCGTGCACTTTGATCTTGTGGACTCGAATATGCCAGTCCGGCCATCGGTCAGACGGTGGGATCAGCGTGGTGTCTATACTCACGGCTCTGTCGCCCCATGGATACCACTTGGCGCTCGCAGCTTGTACTTCCTGCGTGCTCGAAGCTGTCTTGATAAACGCAGTTGAGAAGCGCACTGGTTCAGACTTCCACTTCACTGCCCATGTCTCCCCACCATCGCGACTCAAAGCAAGGGCGTTGTCTGGAGCAATCTGCTGGATCAACGGCCCCGTCGGTACGGAGAACGTGAAAGCGGAGGAGTACGCAAACTTGCAGTACTTAGCCTGGTTAGCCTTCATAGGCCACGCTACGAACTGTCCTGGCGAAAGGAGAAAGTGATGGTTGCTTCCAGGATGGTTGCACACAATCTGCTGAGGGGCTGGGACGAGCGCAACTGAGTCTGTTGAGGAAAGAGAGGGGTATGGCTCTTCATCTGCAGTCCAGAAGTCATCGTCTTCCGCAAGACCAACCGCAATGAGGGTCTTCAAACACCAGTACGGAGATTGGGGTGAGTTGTAGTCTTCGCACAGGTACATATTTCTAAGCTGAGAATGAGCAAACATTCCTTGAGGTGGCCGCGGACGGGCTGGGATGTAGGAGCACTTACGGATATAACCATCCAATGTTCATGGTACCATCGGAATAGAAGACATCATTGGAGTTGTTTGCCCACCATCTGAGATGTCTTAGTAGGAAGCCTTTGATGGCCCCGGGGGTGTGAAGAGGCTTTGGCATGTTGGGTACTTGTGCCAGAGCTAGAGCAGCGAAATATCCTCCGCAGGCGAAGCGATAAGTTAAAGACCGGCCGAAAGGTATAGCAGAACCTAAAAGGTCTTAGCACATTGCATGGGTGAAGTGAAATCACCAGGAACATCTCACCTTCAGCGTCAAAGTAACGCCAGAAAGTGGCACCAAAGTCTCTTGCTCTCTGGCGGTACTTCTCTGCTCGTTCGGGATCGATATCCGCAGCAAATCGAGAGTAGAGCAGCTGACTGAATTGAATCGCAAAGCTACCAGAGTAGTAGTCGGCCTGTCTTCCGATTCCAATCGCATCGCGTCTGCCAGTCTTCTCAAACTGCTCGAACTCATCCTGGGCCTGCTCTGGTGTTTGCCAAGGACCGTCTGCCGACCAACCATCAAATCGGTAGAAAGTGTCCAGGAGCGCCAAGTCTGAGTTTATCTCGTCGCGAACACTGTCATAAGCCACCCCACATACTTTGAACAGAGCCAAGTTGGCAAAGACTCTGAACCAACGCCAGTTGTTCTTTGGCATTTCCATTCCATTCAAAGACCGAAGCCAGTTGGTGATGTTTTGTTTCGACTTTTCACTCAACGGCTTAAAAATGCGATCAGGCGCGGAAAGGAGGGCAAATGCTACAATTTCGGCCTCAACCATGCGCTGATCGGGGCCGAGAATTGGTCCCCAGTACTCAGGGTGCTCGGGATCGGTTCCTGTGACGAAGCCGTCGATCCATGGCTGGACTACTTCGGTGATTGCAGCGGACAGTGATGAATCTGAAGTGGCATCAGCTCCAAGGAGCAATGCGCCTACAGCCCATAGCGGCCGAGCAAATCCTTCTAGTTGGGCAGCTGTCTCATCAAAGTGCGTTGCCGAAGTCACCGGAATTCGGATCCGGCCCTTGGACGGAGAGAAGTGGGGTAAGAGGGGCCGGAGCAGCGCGAGGGTAGCTTGGACCAAGTCCGCCCTGGTTCGGAGAGGGTTGTTGGAGAATCCTGACAGGGGTGGCATTGTGAGAGATGTTCGCGAACACACAAGATGGCTTGTGCGGAATGGAAGTGCTCGGGTTATGTCTCGACACCCATCGGCTGGTCTTATTTCGTCTTGCGATGAATTCGAAGGCTATTGGTTCCACTGTGGCTTCCCCAGATGCGTCGGATTCCGGGGTATCTGTCGGACAGCCTGCCGACGTGCGTTTGATGCGTTAGCCAGAGGAGGCTGAGTCAAGATGTCGTGACCACGACACGGCAATCCTTTGAATAGTGTCATCAGACGAAAATTAAATTACGAATGAGCCAGTCAGTATAGTCTCTGATGGCCTTTGTCTTGCCTTTCCTGCGAGCTACTGCAATATTTTGCATGATGTGGTTTCCTTCATCTTGAGAGAACCAATGTCAAACCCGCGATTGGTAATAGTGAGCCTCTGTTCAAGATCGACAAGAAACGTCGAGTGCATTCTTCCTCCCTCCTAATGTGTTTGGAAAAGTTTGCTATTGATGCGGTCGCTTGAAAATAGTGAGTGCTTTGAGGGCTTCTATCCTCTTCACTCTTCTTTGGAACGCAGTCAAGCTCCGAAGCGATAAGTATAGGCAGATACATAACACTCTGCCTTTAGTATAATGATGATTTGAGATTCTCGCTCGATAGTTCGTCCCTCTGAGGACTTAATGGCCGCAATCACATTAGTCAGATTGATGACTCCCTCTTATGACGGGAGCCATCGGCACCTGAACATTTCTTGCAGCTCTTCGGAGGTTTGTGCATGTAACATGCTGCAGGTACCCGAAACTCTAGCGCTCGAGGGGCATATTTTGCTGGGTTTCTTCAATCATTGGCCCTAAAATCGTGTATGCTATCCACCATGTACTTATGTTCAAACTATTGGGGCGAGACTATTCAACATGGGTTCTGGTACATGAGAAGAGGAGCTGGGTCCATGCATTTAAGGTTGCTCACAAGAACAACATCATCTGAACGATGAGTTCACTGGTCTTTTGTTTGACAAGTTGTTCACATTGAGCTTTATGTATGGATGAGAAGCATAGAGTTGGGCAGATACAAGCGCAACGAATCGAGCTCAACAACTGGCGAGAAGTAATCATCATAATCACTTCATCGCCGGTACGGAATTAGTGTGATTCGCGGACCAAGATGAGCAGCATCCTGTAGGTGATATTTGAGCAATGGTTGATATGAAAGATTGAGTACCTAACTGATGACGTACGCTATCTTCAGGACCACGTTAGCAAACACGTCAGCCCGTAAAATTTCAGCTCTTGTTCCGTGAGCCAAAGAAATGCGAACACAACTAAGCCCTGGAGATTTTCGAGAACCTCCCAACGCTGAAACAAATCCTCTCAACTCTCGCTTTTCTTCATCGACCAAACCTCGCTTTACCCAGCTGTGACGAGACTGAAGTCAAGCCGAAATCATCCTTGCCCGTTGTTCTTCATAAGGTATGCTAAGTTAACTGCTTATGTTTAGACCAGTGGCCGCCGACTAGCCTTTGTGTGGTGCCGGGCATCGGCTCAAAGGAGCCCGCAAGCGCTAACGAAACGCTCTCCAGTTTCTCCGCACCAACCTCGTTCCACCAAACCGCCCACTTCGTGTTCCTCACTTGCTCATCCCTGTCCCAATATCCCCAGAGTGCGGGGGAAACTTCCCGCCTCGTCTCTGCTCGTCCGCTTATGGGAAGGTGAGTTGTTATGGTCTGCGGAGGACTGAGTTCAAGGGCCAGAAAAGCTTAGTGTAAAGAATCGATGCCGTTGCCCCAAAACCCTCGGTCAAATCGAACCGAGAGCACCCCGGACGGTTCCCCTCTCCACAGCCACCCCCAACTTTCCCACCTCATAAACACAGGAATCCTCTTTTGATCCCCTCTTGCATCGTCGCGTCGCACGATTCCATGGCCGACGATTGCCACGTAACCGACGTTGAGAGGAGCCACACGCAGAAACGCCCGCGCCGCTCGCACAAACGCCCTTGTCTGCGGCGTTCATCGGGTCTTTGACTCTCGGTTTCCCGCCGATCGGACCGGGCTCTCTCCGGGGCGCCGCCACCACCGCTGCCGTGAGCCTGCTGTTGGGCGCCGATCGCTCAGGCCGATATGGATCTGACCGCACCGGCGCCGGCTTCGGGTTCGCAGCCCCCTGATGGCTCTGATGGCGACATCCCATCTTGTCAGGGCTGTCGGCGCCGCAAGCTCCGGTGTTCCCGCGACCAGCCGATATGTTCTCACTGCAAACGGTTGGGTAAGTTTCCTGGATGCCGCATTCAAGTCGAATATGGATCTAGAAAGGCATACTGACCGAACAGACTCGCCATGTGTGTACGATTTGAAGAAGAATAAGCCGGGTGTCAAACCCGGAGCGGTTGAGAGCCTGAATCGCCGAGTGGGTAAGTCTCACCCGAATCGGAAACCCTGCCAGTCGAGTCAAACATTGACTGTTATGAAGAGGTTTTGGAAAATGCTCTATTACAAAAGTCCAGTGACGGTTCTTACCCGACCTCAAATGGCAACGGCAACACAGAGTCGCACAGCGCGCCGGCCGAGTCCCAGAACGTGGTCGGAATACTCTCTTTGCTGGCGCGTGAGCTACACAAGCTCAATTCGAAGACCAAAACTGGCTCTCAAGCCGGCACACCTGAAGGGGCAGCTGAGCATGCCGTGTTCTCTCCAACAACGTCCAGCTCTTCCAGGCGAAACACCATCGACGGAGTCGAAATTGTCTCACATCCTCACAACCAACCAAGAAAGCGTCGGAGGGTCGATAGCTGCGGCAACCCCAACATCGATCTGGCCTTCCCCTTGGAAGACCTGGAGAACATCACAACAAGCCTGCCACCACCAGAACTTTTGGAAGACATCATCAATATCCATTTCAACATCATCCAGCCCTGGATTCCAATCCTTCACGAGACGCAGTTTCGTAGGCGGGTGCACGACCCGGAACAGCTGCCCCGCTTGGTGGTCGTTCTCCATGCCATGGTAGTGGCAGCTCTTCGATTCGTTGACAACTCAGAAATCCGACTCTCGACGCTTGAAGTTGAACGACGGACATCGCGGTCAAGAAACATCGTCATACTTAACGCAATGGATCACCTTTCGGTCGAGAATCTGCAAGCGCTGGTTATTCTAGCCTTCAACGATGTGAGTGCTTCCCAAAACACCTCGTCGAGGTGATCTCAATCAACATTACTAACATGGCCAAGATCGGCAACGGAGATGCGTCAAAGGCTTGGTCAATAGTTGGATCTCTCACAAGGACTGTCGAATACCTTCAAATGAGTATCGAAGCCGATCACCAAGACAAAGAACCTCTTCTGAAGCCGTTGCCGTCAATACCGCCACCCCAGAACTGGACCGAAGAAGAAGAACGGCGGCGAGTCTTTTGGAACATCTTCAACCTCGATAGGTGAGCCAGACTGATTCAGAACTTCTGTTGCTGTGTTACTAAACCCACCTTTCCAGATTTTGCTCCGTCACAACAGGGTAAGGCCTTGCATAAGTGCATGTAGAGCTGAGAGGCAGAATAATCGAACTGACTTCCGTAGATGGAATACCAGCTTAACGTCTGATGATGTCTATCGTAGACTTCCAGCCGACGGTGGTCTTTGGCATAAGGAAGAGTCAGTGATTACTCCCTTCTTCGGTATCTGGGATCGGTCAGCCGCCAAGATGGGCAACTCCATTGCCTTCTTACCAGCGCACTATCCTAGTCCGGAACAGACGGCCGACGCACCACCGCAAACCCCCATCACCGCTCACCCTCGCAAAGGTCCCAATACGGTCGACATGACCACAGTCGGGGCGTTTGCATACTGCATAGAAGCGACTGAGTCTCTTAGTAGAGTCACCACGTACTTTCTTCAACAGAAGATCAACTTCCTGGATAGACAGGAAGTCAGCAGCTGGCTTACTCGGTTCAAGGAGTTAGATCTGCGTCTAGTGCAGTACGTTTGAAGCCGCGCCTTCGAGATTTCATCATGCTGACAAGACTCTAGCTGGAAAATGTTCCTGCCTCAGAAGTGGAAAGACTCCAACATCTCTCGCCAACCCGCTCTCATTAACATGGACCCTAATCTCACGCTCGCACACATCACCCACAACACCTCAATGATTCTTCTCCACCAACGTATAGCTTATCCAGAGCCTCGTTGGTCTAACATAGTGAAGCTTCCTAGCTTCTGTAGCGCCGAGACGTGCCAAGAAGCCGCAGTCGAGACTACAACAATTACTGAGAAGTACTTGAAGTACACCCCCGAGAACAGTCCCGCTACCAGTCAATTTGCCTTTTGCGTCTTCATCAGCGCCAGAGTACTCCTCGGTAAGTGAATGTGAACCTGTAACACGATTATGCCCTAACGCTCCCCAGTCCATTGGCGGTACTACGACGCTGAGCTTGCCCCGGAATTCTGGACTCTGGTTGAGAGCATGGAGGAGATGGCCAAGCGCTGGGTCGGGCCCATCCTCAAAGAAAAACACGCCCAGTGTCTCGCTGGCAAATACGCCGCGCAGCTCCGCGACCTCCATCGCAAGTGTCAAGCAGACCCCCAGTTCACAGTTGATGTTTTGGGTTACTCCAGCGGCGTTGGTGGTCAGGGATGCAGTCCTGCTGCCCAGACGCCAGCTTTCAGCCACCAGCAGGGCAATGCCTTGTTTGCACAAAGCTCCAACAGGATGGCGCCGCCCGTCTCAAGTCCATTGGCACCGAACCAGACGATAGGACTATCGCAACCTCGGCCGCCGCCCATCTTCCCAAATCAGCAGCCGCAGGGCCAGATGAGGCAGGGCTCGATGATGGGTTCCATGGGATCTCCCATGCCGATGACTGGGTTTACCCCGAGAGACTCGGATGCGCCTGATGAGCTTTCTGCCATCTCGCACATGCTGATGGATCAAAGATTCATGGAGATGGACAGGATCATCAGTTTTGATGACATGATGTTCACAGCACAAACGGCGAACAATGGCAATGCGTCCATGCCAGTCAATGGCTGGGGTCCTGTTGATAATACACAGCTGGATTGAACAAGTGTTGAGAGAGTTCCCATGAGAAAAACGATTTCATATTCTATTCGTGATACCCTCATTTAGCCCGTACATACACAAAGCACTATGAATTACACCAATCCCATTTTCAGCAGTCTGTTGCCGAATTCGATCAAGTAGTAGTCACCGTAAACCAAGCCATGATCCCAGTATCTCTTGTGGTCCCGTGTGTTGTGGTTTGCCGTAGCGTTCTTCAAGATAGCGTCAAATGTCTTGCCCTCCTCGACGTCTGCGGTCGAGATCTCGCCATTGCTGAAGACGAACTTAGCCTTCTCCATCGCCAGCGAGAAGTCGAGGGTATCCTTCACAATTGTAATGGCCATATCCAGGTATCTCGCGCTCTCCTTCGCCAGACCCTGTCCCGCCAAGGCCTGGGATAGAACCAGCATACCGTTGGCGGCAATGATACCTGCGGATGAGTCTCTCAGAGGGAATTCCTCGTTCTCGATCGGCGCGTCAAAGTCCCAGAGCGGGACGTATCGGCCCTTCGTTCTGTTCTCGCCCTCCACGGGGAACTCGACAGACTTTGGTGACGTCTCTAGCCGCATGAAGAAGTATTCAGCGAGGCCGCGGGACACTTCCAAGAACTCCTCGTCACCGGTCCAAAGGAACGTCTGAGCGTAGCCAAGAATACCCCAAGCTTGGCCTCTCGCCCACGTCGACTCGGCGGCGTATCCCTGGCCCGTTCTTCGCTCCTTGATCTCACCGTCCTTGGGATTAAAGTTGACGACGTGAACATTGCTGTACATCTTCTCTTTGATGATACCTCTGGAATCCTTTTCGACGCGGAGGTTCGACTTGATCAACGTCTTGGCGTGTCTTGTTGCGGCATCCCATAGCTCTTGCTCGTCGGTGTGAGATGCAGCGTAGTAGAGCAGGTCTAGGTTACACATCGAGTCGATGATAACGAGGAAGTCGTCTGTCAAACTCGTAATAGTGACACCATGCTGGGTCAGCGCGTCCCATGACCGAATGGCTCCGACAGTTGAGTTGTACCGTGTGTAGAGAGCCTTGGCCGCGGTCACGATGGAGTCCAAAGCCTGCTTGTCTTGGGCAACCTCCCACCTTACTCTCATTGACGGCTGGATCATGAATGACATGTCGTGGGTATCCGTGCGCTTGGCTGTGGTGTGGAGGGGTTCTGACCATGAGGCACCGAGCGACCATAGCTTTGACAGCAAAGCCGCCTTGTCTTGCCCACCGGGCATGGTGTGAGGGAACTTGACTAGTCTCTCAATGAGGGAGTAGATGTTGCCTGGGAAGAAACCACACGTCCAGAAATCGGCCTCTCGCAAGATGTACTTGCCGGCTTCCGGGCCCGTCTGGAGGACGTACTCTGGATATGCCAAAGGAGGATCCTGTACGTTGTGAGAAACTAACATCTTGGGTTGAGAGCATTGCAACTTACATTGTTCACAAGCGCATCTGTCGCTGTTCGGAAGATTTTGGCAGTGACGTTCTCCTCGAACAAGCCCCCGACTTGTTCTCTAATGGGCTTTGATTGTGCCATCTTCCGCCTCAAGGTGGTGACAGACCTGCCTCCTGATTCTGAGATGCTAGTGTCGCTATCAGCATTGAGCTCGGTGGTGCTGTCAGACTCGGCATAGGTCACGTCCTTCGGGGATGAGACGTCATCCACTGGGATGGAGGTGTGTCCACTGAGATGCGCCATGTTGACAAAGATGATTCAAAATATTCTACTGTAATAGAGACAAAAGCTTTGAAACATTCACTTACGAACTAGGTGACCCTGGAACACTCGGGGCTAGAGTCTTATAAGGGCGTGAGTGCGAGTTAGATCAGCGTGAAAGTAAGCCGGAACTCTGTGTTGACGCCGGATGAAGGAAGCACGGTATCTTCGGCCTGTCGCTCGGGACAAGACGTTGTATTCTTCGTAGCGGACTTGCGGCAAGATCCAAGATTGAGGCGTTCGGTCGAAGCGTCGGGGAACCAAAGTCTGGTTGGAGCGGTAATCGGGTGGTGGTGCAGTCTCTACGCGGAGGATTTGTCGTCCGTACGATTGCCCGATGCCCGGAGTCGAGATCTTGACAGCTGTGATTCTTCCGACTTGGCCTTTTGGAGTCTAACTTTATTGCGAAGACAATTTTCATCACGTTCTCGAGCTTATATAACCCGTCACACTCCTTGATGTTGCAAGTTTGTCGATGCAGGTCAATGATCCTGATCTTAGGTGAAACTGTGCGACTAGACACAGCCGCCCGCCGGTCGGCGTGTAACTTCCTCGCTATGCTGCACGACCATCCATCCGTACGACTTCAGAGAATTGTAATTATTTTCACCATCTGGAGTCTCAGAACTTGAAGGCCAAGCTGTCTGCAGTTTCATTTGGGTTACTGTCTCTCTCGCAATTCGTCTGGGATGCAATTGGTGCTCACGAGCAGGGTTCGCTGATTGTCGGACTGCGGTGTTGTCCCCGCGAACAGCCCCTGCCTCCAAGCCGCAAACACCGGCACTTTCATTGGCATGATCGATTGATTGACATGACTGAAAACACGAAAACCAAGCTGTCGGTACAACTTCCTATGGACTGCATATACGGATAGCCTCCGCGGTGAATTGAGAGTCTAGGGACGCGGCAACGGTTTGACTCAAGTAGGTGCAGAATTCCAAGAGCTAGAGAGATAGCAACACCGAGGCGCGACGGCAACTCCGGGTGCTGTCAGCAAACCTGGAAACCAGGCATTGGAACATTTCAGGCCAGTTGCGCGGCTAGATAACAGCACATGGGACATATCATTGTCCTGCATATTCTCGTTATCCACCCAAACAAGTCCGAACAGCCGGCAACGGCAATGTTACCCGACAACGTGGTTCATCTGATATGGTCCATTCGTACTGAACCCCTGTGACGTGAGCAACAGTTCGGCTTGGCGGCTCAGCGGGAGTCTGGAGATCTCCACGTCCTCCACGCCATGCTGTAGGGCTGAGCAGCTCATTCAGCTTGACGCAACGCTCGGAAAAGATACCAAACGTCGCGATGTCTTCGCACGCACCGCGCTGTTATCAGGCTTGTCCGGAAAACCCCCACAGGCTGACGAAAAGTTTATCATTTAGCTCATTTCAATAATCCCGCTCATCGTCACGAATGTTACCCCAACCAGCTAGAAGAGATTAGTTGACCCCACAAAGTGGATGTTGCACGACGTCGCGGACGCCGCCGCCAACACCCGCGTAAACCTCTCTCACCTTGGCAAAGCCCAGTATCTACCAGACTGAGGTTCTCAGCACCGGTAAGCGAGTAGGAAGAACCATGATTAGCTAAAATGAGGTAAAGCGAGAAGTTGGCAGAGTGAGGCCCCTCTACAATCGCCGCCGACTTGTTTATAACGCGGCAGCGGCCCGGCCGCCGTGGGAAATGAATGGCCTCCTCCGTTCCCCCAGCTCTCGGCCCGTTCTTCACTGCCGGCAATCATACCTTCACATTGGTCTTTTCTGGCTAGCTGCAGCTCTATTCAGTTACTAGCTCCATCTCCAGTACCGTCAACATGAAGACCTCTATGAACCTCATCGTTACCTCGCTCGGGCTGGCCATCGCCCGTGGCGTCGCGAATGCCGCCCCGTCGGTCTACGCCTCCAACCACACTGCCGGCCCCGAGTTGAAGCACTGGCCGGCCGAGGCGGCCAAGGCTCTCAACACCATGATCGCGGCCAACGCCAACCAGAGCCAATACGCCGTCTTCGACATGGACAACACCAGCTACCGCTTCGATCTCGAGGAGTCGCTGCTGCCGTATCTCGAGAGCATCGGTGTCCTTACCCGTGACACCATGGACCCCACCCTGAAGCTCATTCCATTCAAGGACACGGCAAACCACACCGAGACGTTGTACAGCTACTACCTCCGCCTGTGCGACATTGACGACATTATTTGCTACCCATGGGCAGCTCAGATCTGGAGCGGTATTCCTTTGAGGGAGCTCAAGGAGCACGTAGACGATCTCATGGCTCTCAACCGTACCATTCCTACCACTTACTACGAGGGCGACATTATCACCCCCACCGAGGTCAGCCCTCCCAAGATCTTCACCGGTCAGGTTGAGCTCTACAACAAGTTGATGGCCAACGGCATTGATGTCTACGTTATCACCGCCGCTGCTGAAGAGCTGGTCCGTATGGTCGCTGCCGACCCCAAGTACGGCTACAACGTCAAACCTGAGAACGTCATCGGCGTCACCATGCTCATGAAGAACCTAACCTCCGGCGATCTCACCACCAGCCGTAAGCAGATCGAGGACGGCATCTACAACGAGGAGGCCAACCTGGACCTCGTTATCACTCCCTACCTCTATACTCCTGCTACCTGGATGCAGGGCAAGTGGGCGGCTATCCTCACTTACATCAACGAGTGGCAGGGTCCTATCTTGGCTGGTGGCGACACCCCCGCTAGCGACGGCCCCATGATCTTCCACGGCGTCAATGTTGCTAAGGGCGGCATTCACCTCTGGATCAACCGCAAGGACAGCGCTATGGCGACCATGAACGAGATGATTGTAAACAACACTGCTGCTCAGAAGGCGAACAACCTTCCCGTCACCGCGGACAAGAACTGGGTTATTGTTACTCCTACGGAGATTCAGTAAATCTAGGAGCAAAAGCTAGACACAGCCGCAAAGGCATAACAGAACTAGATGATCAATGTAATGTTTTATCATGCCATTTACCATCAGCCTTCGTCTTTGGTACTTCTAAGATTGTACACATGTCGAATTCGACCACCAGAACTACCAGCGCAGAAAGATGGCTTGCAGTCTGGGGCCATTGAAGACACCCCCAACCCATAAACTTGATTAAGCACTTGCCCTCACTCATGGCCACCCTCGTTTCTAGTATACCACACGGACGGGCATATCACTCTCTGCAACTCGAAGATTGACTTTACACTGCCCAGAAGAGTCAAATCTGAGACGGCCCAACAATCAAAAGAGGAAGCACAGTCGCTGAGGGCAAAAATATGGACGATCTGGGAATCGAACCCAGGACCTACCGCATGCTAAGCGGTCATTATACCACTAAACCAATCGCCCATTCTCTGATCTAGCCCGGACTTGAACCGGAGACCTTCAGTGTGCCACGTGAAGCGCAAGATGCGTTCACGATGTTAGACTGACGTGATAACCAACTACACCACCAGACCATGTGTTTGTTGCAAGGATCATGCGATTGAGGACTTCATTAACCTGCGGGTCTGCGTGTTGTGGGAAAGGCCCAGCCTCTGTGGGGTGGGAAGACTTTTATCCACCCAGATGCAACCGAAAGCAGTTAAGCATCGCCTGCTTCTCGCCAAAGGGCGGCAGGTCGGCTCTGAATGGGAATAGAGGATCAAGCTGATTCAAGAATGATGCGCAATAGTAAAGTTCATAACTGTCCGGAGCTAGAAAGCTGTTGGACATTTGAGAAGACTGTCCTTGTTGGCGCTCGGTCTAGTCCAACTTTGCCAAGTCCAGCTGCCATGGGTGACTTGAAAGTGCTCCGGAATTCTCATGGCCCAATCAGTCCACCCAGTTCTTCGCTTTCCGTCTTCCCACCTCCTTCCACAATTTTTTCTAGCTCTAGCTTGCCCGTTCATGGAAGTCATGCCCCGGGAAAGGACCGCAGGCACGGGGTTTGAAGCCTGTAACATACTTCGCAGTATTCTGTGCCGCAAGCTAAACCAAGCAGGCCCACCTTGTTTGCTACATGTTTGCAGGTGAAGATAGCAGCTCAGCAAACCAACCAATGTCACAGGTCCAAAAGGGCGCCTTTGCACGAAAGCATCTTGGCCTGCATGCTTTTACATGGTTCTAATCACTGCCGAGGCCAGTCAAATCGCCCCAACGTGACGTTGGTTGTTGGAAGGCGGAAACTTTATGTTCTCATTCGTCAGCGAGACAGCCATTGTGCCAGGTGATCAAGCGGCACAGTGATGCTGAAGAATCTGGAAGTGTCTGTGTTGGAACTGCCGCTGGCGTTTAATCCGGTTCCTCCGGCGTTCTACTGAGAAAAGGTGGCGGGTTTCCCTTATAGTCGTGGTCGTTACCCCCTCATGAATTTCTAAATTGTTGGAAATCAATCTTTCCAGGTGTTGATTTGGTGCAGACTCGCCATGGGGGTCACACTTTTGCACCCCGAAGATGAATTCGATCGAAGGGCCATGGTCATGGCATTAGTTGGAGCTGCAGGGGTTCTGGTAGTCTGCAACGTAAATTCCACTCTGTCTGACAAACGTCAAGTATCCCCAGCTGATTGAAGCAGCTCTTATTGCAGTACCTCAACTCCCCTCTCAAGCATATTCCAGGTCCTTGGCACACACGATGCTCAAGACTGAGCTTGAAGCTTAGCCGGTTGACTGGAACCCGCATGACATACGTACACCAGCTCCACGAAAGGTACGGAAGCATTGTCAGAATTGCACCAAATGAATTATCATGCATCGATATCCAATCAGTTTCCCAAGTCTACAAGGTTGGTGGCGGTTTCGAAAAGGCGCAATGGATTGGCGACTACGCAACGAAGCTTCCAGCCCTATCTCTGTCCATGATTTTGAACAGCGAAGAGGCGAAGCAGCGGCGAAGGCTTTTGCAGGGCTCCTTCGCCATTACATCCCTACGAAAAAATTGGGAATCGACTATTAGGAGTAAAGTTGAGCTTGCAGTCATGAAGATCAAGACAGAGGCTTTGGCGGGCTCATCAAACTCGCACAAGTGGTGGACGTATATGGCCGCTGATGTCATCAGCCAGCTCTCATTTGGGCAATCATTGGGGGTGCTGGAATCCGGAAAGGTATGAAAGAATATTTACCTATCCTTAGATATTACCGAGATACTGACGGACTAACCACATGTATCATGTTGTAGAGTACCATGTACATGCGAGCCATTGAGAATGCTCTAATAGCGGATGTCATCCAATGTGAGATCCCATTCCTCGCCTCTCTATCCCAACTCATACCTCGGTCACTGCTTCAACCATTCTCTCGGCAGCTTGAGCAAGTCAGACTTGGTGGTGCAGATGGCGTAGCGAGTGTCAAACAGCAAGGTCCATCATCAGCCCAAAGTATCTTTGCGGAGATGATTGCAGAATGCGATAGTGAAGGTCGGACTTGGTTGACAAAGGAGGCCGTCGGTATGGAAGGTGCAGGTATGATGGTTGCAGGAACAGACACAACCGCTGCCGTTTTGACCTATCTCATCTGGTCGGTGTTGAAACAGCCAGTCCTGCAGGAAAAGCTTGAGAATGAGATTGCACTACTCGGCGATAACTTTGACGATAAACGACTTGAGGCGTGCCCCATACTAAGTGCCGTCATAGAAGAGACCTTGCGCTTATATCCCGCCGTCCTCTCATCTCTACCAAGACTTATTCCAGGAGGGGGGACCACGCTGTCATCGCACTTTGTGCCTGCAGGTACTGTTGTTTACAGCCCAGCCTACAGTCTGCAGCGCGATCCTAAGGTGTTCCCGGATCCTCATCGGTACGATTACCTAGAATATCCATCTGAAAAGGCACTAGCTAACTTGAGACTGTCTAGATTCGATGTTGATAGATACCTTGACCCGACCAAAGTTTCCCTCCAACAAAGGCAAGCATACATCCCGTTAGGAGCTGGGGCCAGAGTCTGTATCGGTCAGTATCTGGCAATGATGGAGCTCCGGCTTTCCACTGCCGTATTCTTCAAAAGATGTCGTGGGGCAAGACTAGGCCCAAACATGCCAGCCGACAGTATGAAAATGAAGGATTACGTCCTTCTATCGCCGAAGAGGAAGCGATGCGACATCACCTTGATTTAGAGAAGCAAACCCAACGACCGTCGGCTTCTAAGGATATTTTCCAAAGAATTTCTCTTAGCATGATTTCGATGTAAGTTGGGAGAGTTCACAGAGCACTGGCTTTTTGACAATGAAATATCTTAGTACAAATACCGCATACCGGTTAGCTTAGTACATTAATTAGCCATATTTGTCTAAGAGAACACCTGCTCATCATTGAAGCATCTTAGAAACTTCCTGTCAATCGGCCACTCGTTCTTTTCAAGAATAAACGCTTCTATCTTACAGACATATTTTAATGGTCGAGGTTGCGACCACATCCAAAGCCAACTCATTCTAGATTCGCCAAGGTCGCTGGATACAGTCTGCCAAGGAGTAGGTATTTTCCCGACCTACGCTAAGTCAGTCACCTTACCCAGAGGTCGATTTCAATGATAACCTAAATGATTTACGGTAAAGCGCCACAATTATGGCCAAAGGTACAGCCCCTAACAGATTATGACGTCCTTGAGCCGAAGCCGGCGTCATCGCCTAATAGCTAAGTTTCGAAAGGTTACAAAATCTCGGCATCATCACTAGCACATTCAACACCCCACTAGTATCATTTGCCTTATTATCAAGCTCTCCTGGGTCTTGGATCCATTTATACTGCATCCACCATCACCTCGGCTATATTGCATGTAGCCTGCGGCCCTCTTAAACACCCTTGAAAAGATTGGTCTACTGCATCATCATCAATTCATTATTTCAATCCGACGATACGAAAACATGGCTCCCCCAGATGACAACCTAGGATTCAAATATGCGGTCATCACCGGTGGCGGTGGTGGCATCGGCAAGGTGATGGCTCAACACTTCATTTCCAAAGGCAAAAAGGTCATCATCGCTGGACGCACAGAATCGAAACTACAAGAAACAGCAAAAGAGATCGGGGCTGTCGACTATTACGTGCTGGACACGGGCAAGGCTGAACAGATCCCCGAGTTTGTCAGACGTGTTACCAAGGAACACCCTGACCTAGACTGCCTCGTCAACAATGCCGGGGTGCAACGTCCTCTGGAGATTCTCAAGGACGACGATTTCCTCTCGAAGGCTGACCAAGAAATCGACATCAACATTCGAGGCCCGATGCATCTGGCTCTAGGCCTGTTACCACACTTTCAGACCAAGGAATCCGCACTCATAATCAACGTGTCGAGTGTACTTGGCTTCGTTCCATTCTCCATCATCAACCCCGTCTACAACGGCACCAAAGCTTGGCTGCACTTTTGGAGCATGAATCTTCGCACACAGCTCAAGAACGGCGGTTCCAAAGTCAGAGTTGTAGAAATTGCGCCACCGACGGTAGCAACTGACCTGCACCGAGAGCGATCGGATCCAGACGACAACAAGAAGGAGAATAACCCGGATGCTCTCACCGTGGATGAATTTATGGAGGAAGTTGGTAGTAAATTGGAGGACGGTGTCGAGACCATCGGGCCGGGGATGGCTGGAGAGGTCATTGGCAGATGGTATGGTGCGTTTGGTGAGCAATACGCAAAGGCGGCTGGGAGCAAATAGTTAGATCATTCCTGAAATTGAGCAGATTTCACATAAGTTACCTAGATCTTACTTCTCAACCCGAAATGGCATCCCCTATTACTGGGGATATGGACGACTCACTGAAACTTTGCACGGAGGACCTTATGACGGACAATGCGAAACGGTGCCCAGAAAAAGTATCAGGATATTCCGTTATGATACGGGCCAGTCAGTCGCAGGTTTCGTAAGAGCACATCTGATTCGTGAGCTGGCTCAATCACCACGTAGTGCGAGGTAGGATCATTGCGCCAACGACGTATTGCCCGCACACTTCTGAAACCCTCACATCTCATAATGGATCACCAGTGCGCTCCTTGCGCAAGTTTCACAACCGAGGCCTTGGCTGAGCCTGCCTAGGTTGACTTCCAAGATCACGGGTCTCCTGAAAAGGCATTCTACCGACACCATGAATCGCACGACGTGTTACCACAGGTCACAAACGACAGCTGCAATTTATGTCAACTCATTCTTGAGTGCTTTATACATAACCCCTGCGATGAAGCATAGCAACCGTGATAACGTCGGTCATCATAGAGATTGACTTGCCATATCACAGAACCATTGTTGAAACGTGTACCAACATTGCATGAATGCCTGAGGGGAGTCTCTCTTTTGTATACAGCACAATGGTACGATTTTCGCTCCGTCACTATACTTGCAGGTAAGGCAATAAGCAAACCTCAGAAATATTACAACCAAGTTGATAGCTATGGGCGCCAAAGTCGACTTGATTGCACTTGTGGTAATGCTGCTACCAGCCCAGTTATTAGGGAGCATACACAACGCTAAAGGCCACCCCCGATGAAAGGCGCGAAAGATCAATACGTTCCTCTAAGTCACTGCTCTGGTGGTGCAATCTCCCCTGCCCTGACGGCCGAAACCTTAGGGCCTTTTCAAGACTCCATCGCCGTCAAAGAGCTTTCTCAGAATTTCCAAGATGCCATCATGATATCTCGCAGTATGGGATTTCGTTTCTTTCGGATAGACTGTCTTTGTACCTAATAAAACCCCGAGTCGGATCGGAAGAATGAGTTCTAAAGAATGAGGTTGGTTTACCGCAACTCCACGGTTCAATACAATTTTTGCTATGGTTTCAACAGAAAGTAGAAAAGGTTTACTCAAGTCAGACCATGCGTAGACAGCAGGAAGTAAGCGTCAATGCCACAATCCAAATCTCGACCAGTCAACATAGTCCCGTGGCTACTGTCTGGCGGAAAGATCAAAATGAAGAGGACTTTCGAAGCCTTGGTAGAAATAGTACGTTGCAAACACGAGTGGCATTTCACGAGTATATGCTGTCTCCAAGGAATATCCATATGATCACAACATGTCCTTTACCCTGTGAGCTTGCCTCTCCCTCTCCCGGGCCCCTGGAAACAAATGTCATTCTATGTAACTACTACGAAGTAGTGAACGCATATACTCAAAGCAAGCTTACGTACAGTTCAAGTGATCTACCGGCCTTCTCGGGTATACACAACATCTGCATCCAGTTCTTGGGGAGGACTATCTGGCCGGTCACTGAACTTCGGAGATGTTTACCGCGGCGACAAACAAGCGCTGCTGCTGGTTCATTAGTACCGATGATTCTAGCGAGGAAAAACCCAGATTGTCAAATTCTGAGATACTTGGTCTAGTAATCCGCGAAGCGACAGGCGAGGTCGGTGAAACACATACGGGAGAGTAGGATTCGCCCGGATACAGACGCCCAGGTTGTCTTGGCTCGAGACTTGGAAACGGCGGGTCTTGACAATGGCCTGGTGTGGGTAGTGTAGACGTTGAGTTTAAGTCTTTTAGCCGTGGAACTCTACCGACTTTGGGCTCGGTAGAGCACATCTTGATCCATCGCATTCTAAGTTGAGCGCGTGTCAGTGAGGTGACATCCAGACTGAAGTACATGTGTCCAGTCAAGACAGGGCGCATGAGTCGTGCAAACCCAAGCAAACGAATCTCATCTCAACCCCACCATCGCGAACCTTGTCAAACGCCCGCCTAGATTTCCTATTTCATTCAATGTTCCCATCCCACCCTAGCCGCGACCCTGATACGACTCCTCCTCAACTGCGGGGGAAACATTGGCATTGACCGGCCTTTAAACCAGTTTAAGCCCATGGACCATCTGATAGACTGATGCGGCCCGGGTGGAGCCAGGCACATCTGCACAACCGCTGCACGATGTCGCATTCTGTTTATAAGCGCCCGAGTCCGAGTGGTCGTGTCCGTCAATGGGACGTTTACCCCGATAAGTTTACTCAGCCCAGCCGTTTTCCCCGCGTTGTTTCCCCAACTCGTCCATCATGTGGCTTTTCCTTACCCCTGGGGAACTGGTGGAGATCTTGGAACTACCGGAACGATATTTCAATGGTGCGCGTAGAATCGTGATGACCTCACCTGGGCCGAGGGTGGCATTGAGTCAAGTCCGGGGAAGACGGGGCCGTGCGGAGAGACGGTTGCATTCTCGCGCTCGGAAAATGGCCTGCAATTGACTTATAAACATGAGTATCCCACGACAGACTGCGGTGTTGTTGTAGGGAGAGTTGTGGTAGTTGCAGACCTCTGAGAATCTCAACCCGACCTTATCGGATCATCAACCATGATCTCCTTTGCGTTCACGCTCCTGACGGCGCTCGCCGCCCGCGCCTCGGCCAAGACCCATAAGACGCCGACACCTCAGATGGGATGGAACAGTTACAACTACTACAACTGCTACCCCAATGAGACGCTGATCAAAGAGAACGCACACGCCTTGATCAACACGGGTCTAGCCGACGCCGGATACACCACCGTGACTACCGACTGCGGCTGGCCGGCCAAGGAGCGCTCCGCTGACGGCGAGCTCGTGTGGAACCCGGAGTTGTTCCCGTCCGGAGGCGGCAAGGAGCTCGGTGATTACATCCACAATCTCGGATTGAAGTTCGGCGTATACTCCGGCGGCGGATACTACCAATGCGGTTCCACAGATCAACCCGCTTCTCTCGGTGAGTAGTAATTACCCGGAACTCCAATGTTCAGTGTACCAGATAGTCCTAACAAGATTTTCAGATCATGAGCTCACCGATGCCAAGTCATTCGCCGACTGGGGCGCAGATTCCCTGAAGTACGGTCACCAAGGAGTAGAGCCCTTAGAAGGGTCAGGTGCTAATACGAGGTGCACATCAGATACGATAACTGCTACGCGGTCGAGCCCACGGTTATGGTCGACTACGTTTCGGAAGAAGCCGTTTCACCGGATCGCTTCGTAGCGATGGCAGATGCGTTGAACACAACGGATCGAGACATCCTCTACCAAGTCTGCCAATGGGGAACTGGAACGGACCTGGGTATCTGGTGCGTCGTCCACGGTAGCGAAATTCTCTCAAGCTTTCACAAGGAATTAACTTGATCACTAGGGCGCCCAAAATTGGTAACAGCTGGAGAATCAGCAACGACATCTACAACGGCTGGCGCAGCATTTGGCGGATCACGAACCAAGTTGTTCCTTTTTACAAGTACACCGGCCCAGGTGCTTTCCCCGACATGGACATGTTGCTGTGAGTAGTCAACTTCTTTCCGCAGGATTGCGTCGTTTTAATTCCGGCGCTGACAACATCATCCTAGCATTGGTCTCAGCGCCCTGTCGATTGAGGAGGAGAAGTTCCACATGGGAATGTGGGCCATCAACAAGTCTCCCCTTACCCTCGGTGCCCCCGCTATCCCCGGTCTTGTCCCGGAGTCAGCCCACGAGATCCTCGTCAACAAGGAAGTCATCGCTCTCAACCAAGACCCCCTCGCCAAGCAGACAGAACTCGTCCGTCGCTACACCGAGGAGGAGTGGGACGTTTGGGCCGGCGAATTATCGGGCTCCCGCCTCGTGGTCGGCCTGGCAAACTGGAAGAACGATTCCCAGGCCGTGAGCGTCGACCTCGCGGCCGTCTTGGGTGTCGCCTCGGCCAACGCCCGTGACGTATGGGCGGCGAGTGACATCGGCTCCATCTCGGGCACGTACGAGACGACGTTGAACGGCCACGAACTCAAGTTGCTCGTGCTCTCGGACCTCTCCACGACGGCACCCGCCGTCGACGCGTCAGCCGGATATTACACGGCCACTGACGCCGCGCTGTCTGGCTCAGCCTCCAAGGTTACTTGCGCAGAGGGTCAGTGTCTTCCGAGCAGCACAAAGGTGGGGAATATCGGTTCAGGGGCCGCGGTCAAGTTTGAGGGCGTCGAGGCCAAGTCAGAGGGCAAGAAACTGCTGGGCGTTGACTTTATCAACTATGAGATCGCCCTTGACTCCGCGTGGCAGTTTGGGTCCAATACCCGCAATTTGACCATCTCCGTCAATGGTGGTACCGAGAAACGGTGGGCCTTCCCCATCTCCGGCGGCAACTGGTTTGACACTGGCCGCTTGCTCGTTGAGGTTGATGGCTTCAAGGGTGATAGCTCGAACACGGTGGAGTTCAAGTCGTTTGGAAGTGCTTGGGCCCCCGACTTGGTTGGTTTCGAGGTTTTCGAGGCCAGCTAGAGTCTTGAGCAAGCAACTTGAAATGATCATTCATAGGCAAGATTATGAGAGCAAGACAATCTTGGATTGTTACAATGAGATCCTCCTAGTACACTCAGGAGGCTTGATATTAATCAGTCTCGCCCATATCATCAAGGACTAGTATACAAAAGAAAAGAGGCGTTGTGAGTATAGCACAGGGGTATTCGTAACGAAAAAGAGCCTTGATCATAGCATGCCAGAACAAAGTCCGCATGCATCCATCCCAACCATTACCATCAATTACATAGCCGCATCACCTAACCCCTCATCTCCTTCTTCTCCGATGACCGAGGATGTCCGGGATTGCTCGTCAGCGAGTCCTCATCATCAACCCTGTAGAAAGAGCTTCCGCTCGCCGCATCATCGTTGCGCCCGCTGAAAGATGAGGCAGGGTTCGACTTCGGCGAGTGTGACTCAACGCGGACTTCAACATCGACTCTTCGGTGGATACCAGTTCTAGCTTCCCGGATGGCTTCGAGATTTCTATCCTCAGGAACGGCTCCGACGCTGGCGCGATGGAAACTCTTAAGACCTCCGGTTTCGTGGTGGCCGTTGTGACCGTTGTCAAGACCAGTTGGGTTCGTGCGATGACCTCGGGAATGTCCCTGGGAGTATGAGAGGGAGTTGAATCTAAAACCGCTATCTTGATCCTTTGCGAGGCGTGTGATCAATGAGGCCATTGACATCTCGATGTTGAGCTTGACCATGTAGGCCACGGGGTGGAACTGGATGTAGACGACTTGGTTTGGCAGTGACATGAGGCCAATGAGCATAGCCTGGATGTGTATTGTCAGCCTCCTGAACATTTTACATGATCGTAGTGGTGTCTTGACTTACGTCCATGGCAATTGAGAGAACCATCAGCTTTGCGTTGAAGCCAACCAGAGGCTTGTACTTGACCAATCCATGCTGATTCAAGAGGCGAGCCTTGACGACGTGGAGAAAATACCAGTTGAGGCCAGCGTCAACGATGAGAATGAGGATTTTGGAGAGACGGTCCCAATAGTGGTTGATATTGACGTATCTGCGATCTCATATCAGCGAGTGAACTATACGGCAAGAGCTCAGTACAGGAGATGGTCGAACTTACGTCTGGCTAACAGGAGGGTCAAGGTGGGAGGGAATCCAGATGCAGAAGACGGCAATATTGATCAGGGTGATAACCACAGCCGTTCCCCATTTCAGCATGCGAATGGTCTTTTGACTCTCCGCAATGACGGCAATACGATTGATGATGATTTGCATCAGCAACTGGATCTCCCACACCCATAAGAATAGGATGAAGAATAACACCGGCACTCTTTGACACCGATAGTGTTAGCTCGGTCAGAGCAGAAGTACCGCACTTCGATACTCACGTTGGTCCTAATATCCCATCTAAGAATAACCATCCGATGACGGCAATGACGAGATTGGCAACAATCTCACCCCACATCATGTAGATGTATGTGCTTCGAAGGGGGTTACGATTCCGTCTCGTCTGCTTCATGGCCTCCCATACTGTCAAGAAACCAAAACCGATAGTAAAGCCCGCGGCCAGCGAGGCAATCTGGTAGTCGGTCTTTGATGCCGCCATCGTGAAGTATGCTGGAGAGGGCGAAGGCGGGAAGATCGATTCGCTCGTATTAAATAAGTATCGTATCCGATGTGTTCGAGGTTCGGTCCTCTCAAGAAAGGCTCCTTGATATACCAGATTGGGTATGTGGGGAAGGAGACGAGGATGAGAGGGGAGCAAGATGTCGTCTAGTTCAAACTCAAAGAAAGCCCTACGAGCCCGTCGAGAAGGGGGAAACGGGCATACTTTTAAGAATCGACGATGTGCGTCCACAGTCCGGAGCAGATTGGCCCTCGTCAAGCTCGGCTACCCACTTCTTTTCCGGCCCGTAAGTTAAGAAATTTCCCCTTCTCCAGTGCTGTGGCAATAATAATAGACTAATAGCCTGGCAAGCTCTGGTTTCGCGATCCCAAACGGCAGAGGGTGGCTAGGCCGCGACAGGTAATCGAGCCCTCCAGCCGGCGCGGTGACTAGACCGGGCGAAGAACCCACATGGTGGTGACAATTGTTAGTGCCACCCTCTAGCCTACGCCACACGCACCACAAACGTGTAGCAGAGGTGCAGAGGTCGCACTCCAAGAGTCACTACCAGTCTGTTACTGTTACCATAAGCAGGGGTGGTGGGGGACTATGAGACGACAGGTCCTGCAAAAGGAGTCAATCGGCACCCCCTTCTCGTAGCTCTCTTGCCCAGTTGAGACAGTTGATGGACGGTGATGTCTTCATCCGTCAATGGTTTGGGTTGCATAGGATGGCAGGAAGTTTGACAATACTACCAGATAGCAAAGCCTATCCCACTGGCCCGAGAAAAGAAAAAGATCAACAGGCACGACCGGCCCCCAATAGCCATGTCTCGCGATGTGCCGTCATTTCTTCATGGTGCAAATGCCGGGGATAAAGGTTTGCTGAAGAAGAAGTGAACCCAGGCGTCGATCTTGAGAGGGTCAGTCACGCAAGAAGGGATCCTCCTTACCATCCGCGGGAGCGGAAAGCAGGTTCCCTCTGCTGCTCTTTTCTGGGATACCATCTTGTCACGTTCTCCAGCCTGGTTCTTCGAGCAGAACTTCGCCATAAAAGAGCGGGGTCTGTTATAGGGGTGACGGGGCCTTGTCGTCAATAGCTTCGTGGACTGGGAACGAGCTGGCGAACCACAGGCGGGGAGTGCGATGTTCATTGGGGACCCGGGCGAGGAAGAAATGGTCCAGGGATCAGCAGATCGGCATGGCTTCCTGGTCTTTTACAGATGCTGCATGCAGCTTGGAGGCCGTGCGTTTCTTCAGTAGACAGCCAGACAGACAGACAGCGGGCATCTCCGTCGTCTCAACACCTCATCGGAATCCCTCACCGAGATGGAACGAGACAGCCCGTTGCGCCTCTCTTGATCTTTTCGTCGAAGGAATTGTATCGAGAGTGCTCAAGACTGTCCGGCAAATGGCAGACTCGGCAGAAGACCGTTACACCAAACAAGAGTTTCCGGCGTGGTGCCGATCAAGGGGGAACTTTCAGCAATTCAGCAATTACCAAGCCCTTAACAAAGGAGACTGCGCCATAACAAACACCTCCTCTTCCCTCATCATAAACCTTCAGTCAAATGCCGACTGGGCTCACAAAGAAGAGAGACAGTTGCCAAACGACGTGGGAGCCGTATCCAGAGTGTGCTCCGAACCGCAGTTCATGCTGCATGCATGGGACCAAATATCACCCCAGGCCACCTTGGGCCTTTCTGAAACATGATCTTGCTGCACCCACAGCTCTGGCACTCTGGATTTCTGCAAAGAAGGGCCGCATTGTTCTCGCCGGAGATATCTTCCACGTGGAGGAAGGGCCTTGGGTCTAGTATCAAAAGAGACACGAAGGCCGAGATAGCCAGGCCAGATGACACCGTCCCATTGGGGGCCATCTTGACGCTGTCCATTGGTAGGAAACCCCTCGACATTACCGTTCCAGGCGAGATTTGAGCCGCCAAGACACGTCAGGGGTTTGCTGGCCGACGAAGCGATCTCCTGGGTGCCATTCCCGAGAGCCCACAACTTTCTGCGGTCAGCGTACCAGTGACAAACAGGTTAACATCGACATGCCTCAGGAAATGCGGGGAGGTTCTGCGCTAATGACACAGAATCCGCGTATCAAATTACCAAAACTCTTTCATCTTGACACTCTCTCAACGTCCTTCATCTAATCATTCTTCGAGCTGTCTAGGTATGCGCAGTTTCTCGCTGTCACTCGGCCCGCCAAGTACGATAGCAACGGCTTTCCTTCGGATTCAAGCCGTAGCGGCACGGTGTGGCTGAAGAGAAACGGGGACAACAAGATGATCTGAAGCTGAAGAGACTCCCCCTCGGGCCCCGACAGCCACCAAAACACCGGCTGTGGCGTCTTTTCACCGAAGACCTTGACACTATTCCACCTTTGGTTCCTCTCATCCGCGTCTTGGCCTTTGATCAACGCCCGGTGACGCTGGTGAACCACGCCCCTCTGCTGCTCAAACCCAGTGATCCACGTTTTGCAGCATTCAGTGTTCGGAAACACGGTCGGCATTTGGTAAGGTTAAGCATGAAGAAAGAAGGCCACCACCCCTGGGCCCAGCTGGTGCCCCTGGACGAACCCAGCAGAGTCTCGCGACTGCAATGAGAGCATGCTGCAGGCCCTAGTGGCCCCCTCCGGCTGGGACGGCCTAGGGGAGGGCTCGAGCCTCGAGCAAAGTCTGGATCTCTGGGACCCTTGGAAGCTCTGGCCAGTCGTCATCTTCCTTCGACATGTTTCGCGGAAGCGAGGCACGAACCGAGGCATATTGCCCTGCAGGGGTTCCTGGGTCGCGCGACCAATAGCTTCACTCAGCTCTTGCTCCAGCATCCAGCTCCGAATGACAGCTTTCTAGCGTCGCCACTAGATACGATGGCTCGGGTCGACCTCGCAGAGAATCACGAGAAATCGGGCCAAAGGGACATGATGTTGACATGACTATTGGTATCTTTACCCTAGAAAACGAAGAGAACTTTCGATGCGTACAGACACCGTCCCAAAAACTGTGCGTGCCCCCCCGCTTCCGCCACCTTTTCCCCTTTCCCGAAGCCACTAACAAGAAACTTGTTCCAAGCGTGAAGCAAATAGGAAATTCGACTGTTGATAGAACGCCTTCGCTCGTCTAAAACCCGCTAAACCACATCATGCAACCCGGACACGCACAGAAGCCGCTATAATCCTCCAAATCCTTTGACAGGAAAATTGAAGTTGACGTGGTGGACTTCGGTTTTCATACCGCCCGTGTACGCCGACTTGTCCGCCGCGCGGCTGGCCTCGAGCCCCGTCCACCCGATCGCCGCGACGAACGTCCTGCCGGTGCTGTCGCCGGAGGATGAGCTTGGTGGGCACAGCGAATACCCGCTTGCCACGCCGTTGCAGCCCGGCATCCTGGATGCTCGTTCGACCACCTCGCGCATCCTGTTCTCGGACTCTCGGCAGTCTTCGAAGCTCAGGGTTTCGACGATGGGGGAGTTGATAACGGCGTGGGGTGCGTAAGGCTTGAATCGGAGTAGGTATGCCGCGGGCTCGCCGTCTAGTACGGGCGCGAACCGGGCCATTGCTTCGGCGAAGTCTTTCGATCTCTGCCACTTCTCGCGCGCATCCGGACTGACCCAACCTATTTTGAGACTCCGGTTGTTAGCCATTTAAGCTGAGCTAGATGAATTGGCCCGGCATATTGTCACGTACCGGTGATGAGCTCAAGCTTCTGTTGATCCTCAGTCCATGGCCCCCAGCGCGTACGAAGATATCCTGGCTGCTTGCTCAGAGTCTGGAGCATAAACTTAAGCTGCTCCTTCCAGTTTTCAACGCCGCCCAAGACAGGAATGGTTACCCGCTCGGTGACGGCATTAGCGAGCTGGGCTGGATCCATCACTGCTGAAAGCTTAGGTTCCGCTTCGGTGAAGGTGTTCTTTGCTCGGACCTTTCTCTTGAACCAAGGGATCTCGATATTGCTAGATTGGCACAGGTGCAAATGACTTGAAGGTTGGATTATGGTTGCTACTAAACCCGCTTGGAGGTCCGGACCTCACACTAATGTAATATTGATTTCGGCCGGCCTTTCCCTTTGATGTCTTGAGCAGGCAACCCTAATCTTAAATAGCCGTTCGCCAACGGAAGAGCTGGGACACCCAGAGGTCATCTGCTACCAAGGTCAAAGGCCAAGCTTTGGATCAAGGGTGATGTGGGATGGATGACGTTTCCGTATCAACGAGTACGGTGTTCAAGTTCGCCCGATGTTGTGGTAAAGTGAGATTCGGAACCAGGCGATGGGCGTCGAAAAAGGCCGTCGGCCGTATCTTTGCACCCATCCACCCAACTTAAAAATCACTTCAGGAACCCCCGACCAAAGCTTCCGTAGGTTCGCATCCATCAAAAGAGCCTCGTTCGCACCTCGCAATCGCAACGACAGCTATCAGTCATGGCGTGTCATTCGGGGTTGGGTGTCCCCCAAGCTTCTCATGAACCAGCAGAATCCCAGAGCGGGAAGTCTTCTAGAAACACCCGGCACCTCCGTTCCGTGACCGCATCGCCAACTGCGGATGGCCGATGCGAGATTTCTCCAACTGCTCCTCCGGGGAGACGTGTACCCCGGCCTATCCGCACCCTTAGGGCTGGCACCTCTGCTTGTGCCAAGCACGCCATTGGGGCGTCTGGCAGTTTGGGAACAAGATGTAAAAGATTAGATGACGGAATTTCATGGATAAATGTCTACGAGAATGCGGCCGCCTCGGACAAGCCGGCCGAAGGAAAAGCTGACAGGAGCCTGGCCGGTAGCCAATGTCCGTGGGGTAAAGAGAGCAAATGGCTCTCTGTTTCGTTTCATGGTGCGTCTCCCGAGGCAGCGGTAAGACACTGTCAAGACTGCAGCCGCATCTGCAACTAATGACGGGAACGGGTGTCTGTGTGAAGGTTGTGTCTTCCCGTCAGATAGCGTTTCATGACAAGATTCCTCTCCAACAACATGTCCGCCCGTTCCGCACCGTCGCTTTACGAACCCGCGAATCATCACGAACATCTTCCATGGAGGAAGCAAAGCTGGGCGGCCTGTCGCATCATAGCTCTCTTTCGGTAACTGGCTGACCCAAAACGTCTTCACTACGTCCGCCACGTCAAGTTTGACAGAGTTCCGAACTCACGGTCCTCTCGATAGTCGTCCACTACGGCTCAGACCACTGAGCGCCACTCTTCTACGGACGGCAGTGATCTACGCCGAACGCTTCACAAGCCACATTGTGAACAGCTTTCCCTCTCGAAACAGTGATTCCTCTGCGATCAATCTGTCGTATCAGGCAGCTGTCCGTAATGAACTGATGGTCCATTGAACGAAACACACTTTTCCATTCTCCGTTGGCTCCCGCCACTTGCTATGGGGTTTCGCCCTGCCTGCTGGTATGCCTTCCACTCGAACGGGTTCGGACTCCAGGCTCGAGTTGTCGCCCGCTCTCGCGAAGGCATCCCGGGGTGCTGGCCCGAATTGGGCCCGGCACGCGCGACGGACGACCGTACCTGGCCTTTCTCAACTTCGCAAGCTATGCAACAGAGCTCGCAACGCCGGTGGCGGGACAGATGTATCAAGCAGTCGGCATCTGACAGTGATCCGTCAAGCATGGCCCCCATTGTAGGCACGGTTCATCGGAGAGCTCGTAGAGGCACCATACCACATCATGAAAGTTATTAAAAGACCTCTGTGCTCTCGGATCGAGTTGATATAGCTTCCTCGCAAAACAAGACATCAATATATCTTGATCTCTATTCTAGCGATACGTCTGGTGATTTCAAGTGCCCTTACTCCAGATATCGCATTTAATCAGCCTCATACCAGATCAGACCCGTCAAGATGGCGCCAATTCCGGAACCCATCGCACTTCCACCAAACTTCACCAACGAGCTATTCCAAAAGTTCGTCATCCGCGCCCAAGAAATCTGCGGCATCGAAAATGTCCGCGTCATCCCCAAGGACAAGCCCCTAGAGGGCGACTCATACCTCAACCAGCCGAAATCACACGATCACTTCCCCCTCTACGAGAAGACCAAGTTCGTCGCCTCGGCCGTCGTCATGCCCCGCCACGTCCCGGACGTCCAGGCCCTCGTCGCACTCTGCAACGAGCTCGTCATGCCCGTCTGGCCAATCTCCCTCGGCCGAAACTTCGGCTACGGCGGCGCTTCCCCCCGCGTTCCCGGTTCCGTGGTCATGGATCTGGGCCACCACATGAACCGCATCCTCGAAGTCAACGTGGAGGGTGCATACGTACTTCTCGAGCCGGGCGTCAGCTTCCGGGATCTGCACGAGCACCTCGAGAAACACAACCTCCGCGAGCACCTCTGGATGTCGGTGCCCGTAGGCCAGGGTTCCGTTCTCGGAAATGCTGTGGAGCGCGGCGTCGGTGCCACGCCGTATGGTGACCACTGGGGTATGCACTGCGGCATGGAGGTTGTTCTGCCGAACGGAAAGCTTGTGCGCACCGGTATGGGTGGCGTCCCCAACCCCAACGCGGATACGAGCCTGCGACCTGATGAGCAGCCTGGCTGCGAGACATGGCAGCTCTTCAACACGGGATACGGACCTTACAATGACGGCCTCTTCTCTCAGAGCAACCTTGGTATCGTGACAAAGATTGGCATGTGGCTGATGCCCAACCCCGGAGGCTACCAGCCGTACGAGATCACCTTTGAGAACGACTCGGATCTGCCAAAGGCTGTTGACATTATCCGTCCGTTGCGCCTGCAAATGGTGTTGCAGAACGTTCCTTTCCTTCGTCACACTCTGTTGAACGCCGCGCACTGCGGTCCCAAATCCAAGTATACGGACAAACAAGGGCCATTATCAGAGGAAGAAGTCGACGGAATCGCAAAGAAGCTCGATATGGGTCGGTGGCAGCTTATTGGTGCCGTATACGGACCTAAGCCTGTTCGCGATGTCCTTCTTAGTGTTATCAAGCACGAGTTCCTCTCCATTCCGGGCTCGAGATTCTTCCTACCAGAGGATCGCGCACGAGAGAGTCCTCTCCGCGCTCGCGAGCTGCTGATGCAAGGTATTCCTACAGTAGAGGAGTTGAGGTGTCTGAAGTAAGTCTTATTCCCATAGCTTACTTTATTGTCCGTCAATTACTAACACTGGACATAGCTGGCTTCCCAACGGGGGTCAACTCTTGTGGGCTCCAATCTCCAAGGTGTCCGGCGAGGACGCAAAGAAGCAGCACGATGTAGCCAAGAAACTCATCACCGAATTCGGCTTCGATTACCTCGGCGCCTTTGCCGTGGGCATGCGAGAGCTGCGTAAGTATTCCGTCTAAACGGGCATCTCATTTCATGTTGCGATGCTGCGAGACAGTACGCAAGTGACTGACCCTGTTTACCTTAGACCACGTAATCGGTATCCCCTACCGCCTCGACGTACCCGACGACGTGGAGCGCATCAGGAAGTTGGCGCATAAGCTCATCAAGGAAACGACGGCGCACGGCTGGGGCCAGTTCCGCGCGCACACGGCGCTCATGGATCCCGTCGCAGACGCCTTCAACTGGAACGACAACGCGCAGATGCAGCTCAACGAGGCGATCAAAAATGCGCTCGACCCCAACGGTATCATCGCGCCAGGCAAGAACGGCGTGTGGCCTGCGAGCTACGACAAGAAGAAGTGGGTGCTGGACGGCAACTGAGTAACCCAATTGAGGATGCTTTTTTGCCTTTCTCAAGCTCCCAAAGTTGTCACATTCCCCCGCCTCCCGCCGTTGAGCAGGAGCAGTACCCAAGAGTATGATGGGGAAGTTGTGGGGATGAAGATTGGTTGTACGGTGACGCCGAGATGATGCTGTCAACTTTGACTGCACGGGAGAGCGTAGAAGAGGTCCAAAGATTTGGACCGGTACCGGAACTGCGGCAGCTAGTTGTATAGAGTGTGGCAGAACAGATTTTCGCATTCTTGTAGGTATGGCATGAAATTGTTGCCGGAGTTAGCTAGACTGAGACTAATTGAAGATGCTATTCTCGCGGCGCTGTTACTCCCGCCAGCATTCAACGTACGTCTACGGTACCATTAAGTACCGTGTCATAGAAATTCAACTCATGGATACCATATTTCGATGGCGTTTAAAAACTCCAGATTCAAGCTTCTAGGTCAAGGGTCCGGAACTTAAGTTCCGGTAGTTGTATCCGGACATGCTGACGCGGTATTGGTTGCTGTCTCCCTCTTTCAGTACAGATCCTTCCCATCAAAGTGATTAGCTCATACTACCTTACCCCGTACCTCAGTAGTTCATCTCATCGATTGACTTCCCGCCTTTCCCACATTACGGACTGCGGGATCACTCTTGGCTTCGTGGCACAAAGAGCCTCATCCGCCTAATGTAAGCGTCATCGGTGCCGGCTGTACCCACTCACGGCCCGGAGTTATTTCTCCACGAGGCCCATCCTTGATGCGGTTCGTCCCACCCCGAGCTCACCGGAGACAACTCCGTGGAGTGTATCTGAAGTCTGATTGATGGCAACTGCTCGTTTCGTTGCACGCCGGAGCAAGTTTCTTCTCTGTGGTAAGCTAGAAACGCGCCGTTGACACGCTGGACTACTTTTTGTGCAGGCTCACTAAAGCGGACATCAATTTCTCGCAATACAAAAGCTGATGACGGCAGGATTACAGCCAACGACTCGGAGCCCACGTGTATTTTTCGCAATTGCCGCCCAAAGTCCGGGGCTACGGTCCAGGATGATGAGGAATTTCAAAGTCCATGAACTCATCTCAAGGGGCGAACCCTTCACCTAGTTCGACTTCCGAGTTCGGTTCGCAACTACAATGGTTCAATGGTTGATGTCGATTAGCCTGGCTGGATATGTTGCGGTCATTCAATAATTGGAGTGCCGAGCACCGAAAAGTGGTCTAAGTTTTGTATAAGAGCGAGCCCACGATCGTTCCAGCAAAGGGAGTCATTGGCCGGGCATCTTCGACATCTCAACACATCAGAGCTCAGAAGCTTATACATAATGGCAACAAGGAGCATGTTCAGGCTGCTCGCCTTGGCCTCCGGCGCGTACGCCGTGCCCTTCGTCTCCGAGCCACAGACTACCGTCACCTCGGAGCCCACTATTACGCCGTCACAAGTGGCAGTCACCAACGTCACCTCCCACGGTCCCTACACGGGTCCCTCTCCAACAACGACCGGTGCACTCTCAACCAGTGTCCTAGCTTCCGAGGTCCCGATACTGCCCCCTCCAGATGATGCCTACGACTACCCGGCAGACGGCAAGCTCCACGGCGACCAGCCTGCGCCATATACACCTTCGGGTGGCATCGGTACCAACGGTTCGGCCCCAGTCTACCGCGTCCAGAGCGACTTCGACTACCAGTCCCTCGCCCTGGCACTCTACCAGGAGTACATCGAGCTCGACCTCTTCCACTGGGGCCTTGCCACCTTCTCCGATGAAGAGTTCGAGGAGCTCGGTCTGAATGCTGAGGACCGCTACCTCCTGCAGTTCATGGCTGAACAGGAGATTGGTCATGCCACTGTCATCACAAACATGCTTGGCGCCCAGGCGCCCAAGCAGTGTACTTACAACTACCCCGTCACCAATCTCCGGGAGTACATCGATTTCAACCAGAAGCTTACTCGCTGGGGTGAGTCTGGCGTTTACGGGTTCCTGCCGCACCTCAACTCCGGTCCGGCAGCCCAGCTGCTGCTGCAAAGCATCACGACCGAGGCTCGCCAGCAAATGATCTTTCGTCAGTTCGAGGGCTTGTTCCCCATGCCCGAGTGGCACATTCCCGGTATCCCGCAGAGTTGGGCCTGGACGCTCCTGGCACCGTACATCTCTAGCTGTCCGGCAGACCAGACCCGCCTCATCTGGCAGAACTTCCCCGCTCTTCACATCCTGAACCAG
Source organism: Colletotrichum abscissum (assembly GCF_030869225.1). Classification (NCBI taxonomy): domain Eukaryota; kingdom Fungi; phylum Ascomycota; class Sordariomycetes; order Glomerellales; family Glomerellaceae; genus Colletotrichum; species Colletotrichum abscissum. Next base: position 115,185 of record NW_026850509.1, read on the forward strand.
CCCAACCCTTATCGCATCAACGGTTCCAACGTCTGGAATGAGACTACCGGCGGCTGGGCGAACACCGCGGCGACGACGAACATCACCGATGCTGAATCTTGTGTGAACGCCACGGATCCCCTCCAGGACTGTAATGCCGCCATCACCCAGAACCGCACAATGCCCCTTTCCTACCCAGGCCGCCAGGTCTTTTTCCAATGGGACGCTCCGGGCCAGGCGGTTGGTCCAAATAATAGCTACATCACCGCGACCAACGTCGTGGAGCCAAAGTTCGCCGCCTGGGTGTCGCAACTGAATGTCACCTTCTCGCCACTTCAGAACGTTAGCCTCGAGTCTCGTACGGCGTACACCATCCAGCCCAACGTTTCAACGTGGGAGCATGATCCTGCCATCAACTCGACCATGTTTGTTGCTCTTACGGATACTGACACGTATGTCACGGCTCACAATTTAACCATGATCAACCCGCATGTTGCCGCGCTTGCTGTGTACCAGGCTGGTTGAGGAGGTGCCTTACGCAAAAAAATCGAGAGAACTCGGTCTCACTTACCAAAGAGAACGCTGGTCTACAATAGTTAATAAACCTACAATGTTAATGACGATTTTCAAAAGATTGTCACTTCTGCACGTGAACAACTTCAACCACATGCACATTTCAGATATGAACCGGGAAAGTAGAAGTTGATGCTCATTAGCATTTAGTCGCTCGCCTAAATCATAATAGTGTCGTGACGCGTCGTATATATGTCGTCGAATCCAAATTCGCCAGTGAATGCTTTCGCATAGCAAATAATGCTTCACGTATAGACACCGATTGGATCTTGATTGCCTTTTCTCTACCGGATGCAAGTCTATTCGTATAGAATCGTTTCGGGGAGAGCTAATTTAGAGCTCGTTGTGCTCCTGGCCGTCGGCGTCAGAGTCGGCGACAATGGTCTTGACAACATCAGCCGCCTCAGCAACCTTGCTGGCGACCTTCTCGGCAATGCCCTCAGTGGCAGACTCGACAGCCTCGCTGGCAGCCGAGGAAGCCTTGACAATGATCTTCTCGGGCTTGGGAACACCGTCAATGCCGACGAGCTCAGTCTCGAAGACTGATTACGACACTAGTTAGCAGAGCTTTCAAATAACAGACGGAATAGTTCATACCAAGGGTCGAGCCGCCGGGAATGGGGCCCATGCCGCGGGGTCCGTATCCAAGCTCAGGGGGAATGGTCAGGGTTCTGCGAGGCGTCAGTAACGATTGGTCTCTGGTCATTGAGGGTCCCTATGCTTACCTCTTCTCGCCAATGCACATGTCAAGAAGTCCTTGCTCCCATCTGTACCATTGTTAGCTTCCGCGACCAATTCCAGTGCTTCTCGTCGAGTCAATCATTCATTGGGGAACTGACCCCTTGATGACCTGGCCGCTGCCAATCTTAAAGCTGAAGGGGGTTCCGCGGTCGTAGCCTTGAGAAATGAGACGTCAGCTTTGCTTCAGAGACCTTTCAGTAGAATCATGGTAACCTACTAGCATCGAATTGCTTGCCATCGGCCTGCAGAGTACCGCGGTAGTGCATGGTGAGCTTGTCGCCATTCTTGGTCTTGCGGTCGCACTCGACCTCCTGGGTGACGTCGATCTTCAGGTCAGCGGCAGCAACGAAGCTGACGGCACTGGAGGCCAGAAGGCCAAGAGAGAGGAGGAGACCCTGCATTGCGTCTGTTTTGAGAAAGGCGAGGCGGAAATTGGTTGATGAGGGTGATGGTAAAGTCGTGAAGGTGGGCGGTCAATTGGACGGACTGGAGGGGAAACAATACAGCTGGCGGGCAACAAGGAAGACAGCTGCAGGGAGGGGCCACTGAACTGCCACACACTGGCCAAAGGTGGGTTAAAGACACGCCGCCTTAACTTCACTATCCTCCGATTGGCCAATTTTTGACGGCCGGAGCTCCAGGTCCTTGCTGCCCGTGTGTAGACCCCTTCCAAGATATTCCGGGGCGGACTATACGTACCTTAACTTATCCTCCAACTCTGTCTTATCGATAGCTCAAGCTTGCTTATCGCAGAGATCCCCCCTAACGAAGCTCTCCTCCACTCCCTCAACTCTCTCAGAGCGCCAGCTGACATCCTTGTGTGACGTCAAGCCACCGGAAGGCGCTGCTCTTCACCCAGCAACCAAGCAGACCATCGCATCCTTTCATTGCCTGGTGATGATGGTGGCTATGGTGGATATCTCACGCAGCACGTGAGAGGGCGTCGACAGCCTTGCAAAATCTACTTCAAGACACGAAATCCGCGTCACCTGAGTCTTCCGGGGATCCATGGCCATGCGCGCCGCCTCGTTTGTCCGGGCCTCGGTTCTTCTATTTCGGTGTCGTCCTTTCTTTTTCCCATGGGTCTCGCCCTCGTGGTTAGCAGTAGTTGGGCGGTAGCGCTGGACGTACTTGTCTCCATGGCCAAGGCAGAATCCGCTTCAAGGACCCAACCCTCGAATACGAGATGTTGATGTATGGAGACAACTCGGGGGGACAAAGTATAGCCGCCATCGTTTACATCAGCGACCCAAGAATGACTATTCAAAGTTCCCCCGCGTAGACAACCACGAAGTCTCTTCCCAGTAAGGTAGCTTGACTTGCCGATGACCATCGTGGACCTGCCGACGAGGTTAGATATGTGAGTATCGAGGTAGAAAGGTAAAGCAGCAGCAAGCGGTCGAATCGCCTGATGGCTGCAGACTTCCATTTTGTTGACTTCATGCTTTAAACTATGAGTCTACCTAGGAATCGTCCTCGTCATTACCCGGGGAGACTTGGCAATAAGTCGTCTTGTGTTCCAAGTCCCTTGCGAGTATGGCAGCAAAGTCTTCCATCATTGTACCTCGAACTCTATTTCCAATCTTTTCTTTCCCGAGGACGCTATCTTCCGCGATGTCACGAAACACTCCTGCAGCTCCTTGAAATAGACCCATGGCAAACCCACCCTCTTCGGCATGAGTTCGGGCTATTTGCTGCATCTCGAATACCCAGCGGTATGGTTTCGGTGACGTGACGGTGACTCCGCTCTCGGCTAGACGTAAGTGATCTGGGAGACGTAGCTGCAGCTCGTCTTTGAGAACGTAGAGCAGGCCGAGTCGTTCCGCGGTGGTCAACCCTCGTGCGGCGACTGCGATGTACCCCTTGAACATGGTTGTGTAACACATCTTCAGTCCGCTGGCGGCTCCCACTTCGCTGCCCAAATAACGCATGTTCAGCTCTGCATACAACCTCTCCCCGTGATAGGGCAAATCCGTGATCTGATGAGGACCGGAAATGGGGACTCGGGCCTGTACCCATGGACCAGCGTTGTTCAACACCACTCGTAGCCGTCGTAGGTGAGACGGTCTGCGGCTCTACGTCGCTTGCCGAGACGAAAACGGGGGGCTCTCCTAAGATCAAGCCGTCGATGAAGCGAGCACTATGATGGACCGAGGTGAAGAGTTCGGCTATCCTTCGAACTGTTGACGCTGCAACAGCGTTGGGGTCTGTGAAGTAGAAGGGGCTACTCGGCCGCGAACCACGGGTGGCGAGTTCATGTAAGGCGTCCACCACTCGCCGCGCCGCTTCTAGCGCATCTCTTGAAGGCACCACTGAGAGGATACCAGAAGATTGCTCTACGAGCTCAATATCGGATGATAGGACTCCCACATCGGCTTTTTTAGCTCGTCGAATGGCAGTTAGGCTGATACACGTTTAATCATAATGACGATGTCAGGCTTAAATGAAGAGGTTTCTGAAAGCTGTGAGGAACGTGACTTTCGATTCGAAAGGCCCCAGAATAAGTACCTATGCCAGGTCTATCCCCATTTGCTTGACTACCCAGCATCATCGAGTGCTGATGTTGAAATGTTGAGAGGTGTAGCTGGTACGTAGCGTCTCTAGTGTGGCGTATGAGCTGGCCTAACTGTGGCTGAAGCTCGGAACATTCCATCTCTGCTGGCGGGTGCCTGGCCCAGGTGAGGTGCTTTTTCCGTTTCTCTTCCACCACGTCAGTCCGTCAGACTTTAGTCACCAAGCAATTGACGACTACGGCAGCCATGCTCCGCCCACATCAAGATGTCATCCGCTTCGTGCTGCGTACCTGTCAGACTGGCAGCTTTCAACTGGCGATTCAGCATCCGCTACTGCAAAGGGGGAATACCGGTACACACCGGATCAGAATCACGGTCATTCCGCGCAAAGGGGTACCTTGCCTATCCGACGGATGCATCGATACGATATGAGAGACGACGAAAGATGCGCTAAGCGGGAACTGCGCAGGCAGGCGGTTGGCAGTAGCTTTGCATGATGTCTCTTTTTGCACATTTGAAGGCTGTCGACGCTGGGTAGCAGCAGCAGCTATGTTGCTGCTCCGTCGCACCCTCTCTGCCAGTGTGGCACGACACAGCATAGAAACATCGGACTCACTTGTCGCCCGGCCTCCAGTGGGCGATCAAATCATGCAGCTCGCCCTATTGCCCTGCACATTGGAGGCATGAACACCTCCACTCGGCAGAATGATCACCGCCGCTGCATCGCTGCAGACTCCCGCGATCTTCTTCTGGCACTTGTTCTGCAGGCAATTTAGCTACTGTAGCCAGATCGCTACTACTTGCATAACTGGCGTCTTCTGGAGGCCACGATTGACCCGATCGAATGGATGCGATGGAGGCCTGTTGGGTCGCAGTCTACTTAGCAGGGGATGCCCCTTGTCCGCCTCCAAAGACATCAGGCTCGATCCGAACTCTCTGGCCCCTTGGAGGCCCAACTCGACCGGCTTCCAGAAACACAGACATTTCTTGTCTCCGGCGGATGGTCCCGACTGAGTGTAAACCAGAGTGACAAGAAGAAAAAGGAAGCAAATTACAATGGCAACCCGAGGATCATCGGGCCATGAGTTGGGCAGCGACAGTCCTCCGTGAGCCAGGGGCTATGCTGGTACTGATACCTTCTTTTCTTGAGACTCGAGCAACAAGAGCACAGAAAAATCTTTAATTCCTCTGTGCCATTCCAGATTTGGCGACACGGCTGAAGGGTGGCCTCCCAATCTGGCACACACTCACAGAGTGTCCTGCATGGCGGCGAAGCGCTTACGGGGGCCAACCAAGGCTGGCAGTCTCACGAGTCCTTGAAGATGAGCGACGACAGCCAAGTTCCTGCAAGGCCGTAGCTGCTCTGGCTTTTTTTTTCTACTTCTGCCGCGAAATCACAGGTTCTGGCCCCCAAAGCTGAGCAGCCACAAGACCGCAAAAGACGGCACTTACGCGTCGCCGCTTGGTCATCTACATCAGGCTGGCGCGGAATATGGCATCACTGATCAGTTGTTGAGTCTGGACGTCTCGAAGCTGCGAATGAATGATGACAAACTGTGTCAATGATACGTACGGCGGCTAAAGGGTGGACACAGGTGAAAGCGGGACATAGTACAACATCCAAGCAGGGCGAGACACAGCGGCAGTCCTGTCAATCATCGCCCTGAATCCGCCCTACCTGCGTCGTCCGACCATCCCTCGTCCAATCAACCATGACGTTTCGCCACCGAGGCATCAAGGGAGGGTTTCCTGAGAGGTACGGATACTGCTTCTCCTGATGCTGTAAGTCCTGCTACTATCAAGCATGGCCCCAAAGGACTTTGGCGTTATTTGGCCGGTAGTGTGGTAGTCTGTCTGGTAGGACTTCATAGACGCACACGCGCTGCATCCTGTCGTCTAATCCGGAAAGATGCTCAAGGGGCCCGCCAACCGCACCCTTTTCTGGTTTCCACAGCATCTGCAACATCACAACAGCCCTCTTCCCTGCTTTCCTTGGTAATCCATGGACTTTATTACTTCGGACTAAACCACTCTAGCGTTTCCCGTGCCTAACGTCCCTGCATTTTGAAGGGCCCTGAAATGACAAAGCTGCCCAATGGATTCCCAGTCGCCTTGCGACACAAGAAGAACTGGCCACACACACGCACACACCAGGAGGCCAGGACACCACTGTTTAACTCCATCGTTTTGCATTACTAGAGGATTGCCGCAGTATATATAGACGCTACCCTGCCCTCGAATTCCGTACTATTTAACTTTAACCCTTTTCTTACTTATCCTTTCCTCTATTCTACCCTCTCTCTTATTAAAAAATTATTAAAATCGTAGTTTTAATAGTTTATTAATAAGTTAATATTACTATTTAAAAATAAATAACTTATACTTATATATAAGTACTAAGAGTCTTATTATTATAAAAATAATAATAAATATATTAAAGTATTTAAAAGAGCTTTTTAATAAATTTTTAATATTATTTAAAGCTATAATCCTCGAGTTATAAAAGGAAGTTAAAGTACTATATTAATACGGCCCTATTTATTTTATTAATACTAATAATAGTTTTTTTAATATAAAATATATTATTAATACTCTATAATTACGTTATTATTTTTTGTAAATCGTACTTAATATTAGCGAGGATTTTAATATTATTTCTTAATTTATCTTTTAGTTTTTTTATTAAAGCCGTTATTATAAAATTAGTTTAATTATTAATATTTTAATAAGTATTTTAACTTAACTTAGAGGCTCTTATAGCCCTTAAAAAGAGGTTTTTAAGGGATTTATAATTAAACTTTTTATTTATTATAAATAAAACTATTATAATTAAAGTTATAGCGTTACGAACTTCGATAGTAAGTAATTAATAATATAATTATTATTTTTTTATAATAAGTTTAAAAAAGTATTTTAATTTAAGTACTAGGTAGGTATTATACTATTTTATTAAAACTATATTCTTATACTTATAACTTAGAAAGAATTAACTTTCTTCGATAATAAGGTACTTAGAGGCCAGGACACCACAGATTCTCAAGTCTAAACGCACACACCCGGCCCTTCTTACACTCTGGTCAGCCCCAAAGCATCCAGGGCTATCCCCATACTGCCTCACACCTTATGCCTGGGCTGGCACCTCTACTCCGTCCGTACCCCCGTGCTAGAGTCTACTTTCCAAGCAATGCTTTCCAAGGTCCAAGGTTGGGCTGAGGTTGAGTCACTTACTCTTTGCTTCGCCTACACCACACACCACCCATCAGCGAGACTTTCCACAAGGCATTTCTTCTACTTTGCCCGGTCCAGGTCCCGGTCCACGTCCAGGTACCTCTCGCATGGCCAGGCAGGCCAAACCTTTTGCGGGCCTTTTCTTTCTGTCTCTTCTTTCTCTCTGCCGTACCGTACACCCCGGGACCAAGCATGCCCTGCCTACGGCAAGTGCTGATGGCACACGCGTTCGAGTATCCGTACTTACAAGTGTACGTACAAAGATGATGGAGGCATCCCAGGTCTGGGTGTGGTGTCTGCAAACACCTCCCATCTATATATCCTGCCATGCCCTCTGCCTCTCTTCCCAGACTCGAACATCTTCTTTACCAAACTCCCAAGTCAAACACTCGTCAACCAAACTTCATAAACACCTTACCAGCTCAACTCTCTTCAACAAACACATCACCTTTGGAGACCAACCTCCATCTACCACACAACCCCCAACACGCAACTCGAACCCCATACTCGAGTAACACCAAACACAACATGGCCTCCAGATACAGCTCCTCCAAGCCGGTCGTCCACCAGGCCCCGGCCTCTATCAGCAGCGCCTACTCGGCATCAACAGGCTCCTACGCCTCATCAAGAGGCTCCTCCACCCCTCGCTCCATCTCTCCCAGCGATGAGGCCTACCTCCGTGTCTACGGCGCAGACCAGCACCGCGCTGCCATCAAGGAGAACAGCGGCGTCACGATCATCAACCGCAAGCAAGCTGGCTACGACGCCCACGCTCCATCACCACACTACGGCGGCGGATACTCGCGCCACTAGAGCAAGCGATGCCGATGCGACTCTTTCACTCTTCAACGACAACATATAAACCACTTCACTTTGTAAATGCATAAAGACTGGCGTTATTGGGGGGGATTTCCGGGCATAAGCGACTGGGCGGCTTTTGCACTCCTGTACAGTATATTGTAACACCGTGATTGGCCCGCGGAACAGCATTGGGAATTTTACGGGATGCATGGATGATAATGGGGACGCATGGGAATTTGGTATTGTGGGAACACCTCCCAAGGATGGATAGGAGGTTGATACCTGTATGTTTTGTATGTTGCACCGACGGATGGGACGGGAGCCACTGTCATGTCTAGATTAGACGGATGGGATTTTCTGTGTTTTACGGGATAACCACTGGATCTGCGACACTTTTGTGCTCGCCCGTAGATCGATGGTATCCTGTCAAATTCTTCAACAAACTGTTACAATTTCTTTGCACATTTTCCTCAAGCCTACCAGCCTACCACCAATGAGTGACATGCATGTCTCCTTTTTCCTTCTCCCAACCCAACCATCAGCTCGGTGTGCCTGCGCAGTCCTTCCAAATGGGGAATTTGAATTTTTGTCTCTGTAACCCACCAGTCCGCCCGCCTCATTGTCTCTGAACCCAAAAAGTCAACAACGACGAGGGCTCGAGGGTTGTGGGAAAAGTGCGGGAAAATAGGTACAAAAGTTTCCAAACACACGGCCGGCCCAGCATCTGCCCCATGTATTCGCACCAAGACTGATTGATCCCCCTGAGGAAAAGCAAACGTTTACTTGGAAGAAAGGGGTCCAGACTCGGGAGTATTCAAGGCAAGGCAAGCAAAAAGTGTCGCTGCACTCACTCCCCTAGACTGAACTTCTTCCAGGGGAAGGGGAGCCCACCTCAGTGTACACTACTGAGTATCCGGTCCCCCGTACTCCATAGGGTAAGCAAGGCATGTCAAGATCCCCTGATTGATTGTGGTTCCCCAGGCCCAGCGGCCCAGCGCTGCTGCAACTGCAAGGGGCGGGAGCGACGGCAGGACAGCAGTCCGAGTGCAGAAATGCGACGATAGGCCACCATGCCATGGAGAAATACATGCAAAAGAAAAAGTTGGAGAAAGGGGATGGGGGAGATGGTGTCGCGTGCGGTACCATGGTAAGCGCAGCTTGGTCCAGTCCAGACCGCGACTTCAGACCAGGCCGGGCAGGCTGTGGAGGCAGTGAAGTTGAGACTGCCTTGATGACTTGCGTTGTTTCTCTCTCTCTCCTGAAGGCTGAGCCCCATCTGTATTTCTTCCCTGTGTCTCTCTCGTGGTAATGACTTGCATGTGTCTTTGATTAAAGCGCAGCCTAAGATGTCATTCATGCACCATGAGCGTGGGATGGGCTGTGATATGGGCCACTTTCACCAGCAGTACAGGGCACCGTACCCAGATACTTCAAAGAGTTAAAATACTAATCCAAAGTTGCAAATATACCGGTATACCTTCTTCGTTCTTTTGTTGCCTTCCAACTTGTCGCCTTGAGGCTGGCCAATAGTTCACATGTTAATGGGGTGTCGGGGGAGAATGATAGAGGCGGACTCCAGTGCGGCTGTAAGGCATGCCAATGCTCCAATAATAGAAACAGAGGTACTCCGTAATACCCCAAAAAGACCCTTGGATCTGCCATCTCGTGTCCGCCGATAAGAGCAGGCTTCATTTACGACAAGGCTGTGAGAAACAAGTTGATGATGCATGCATGTCATAGATATCTCCGTTTCTGATGGGCAATCCAATCCATGTTTCTGTTCTTTCTTTTCTTGTTTATTTTCGGAAGCTAAAGTTCCAGTCTGGCTCGTTATCCACCAGAGTGCCCTGACAAGGAAACAACTAAACTTGTTTTTGGCTCTTTTCTGCTATTCGTAGACTCATTCATGGAAGAGTGCAGATCCTCCATAACATATAACCGCGGTACCGAATACCAATAATCCTACATTGTCGTTCCGCACGTCCTCAATGTGCATCATCCTCCACCATGTTCGCCTCAAAGTCGTAGCAGCGCGAATGAATGACGAGACAAGTGATCAAATACCGTCGAGGAGCGCATGGCGACGAACTCACGCGCCACCCTCACGCTTGGCGTACTCGTCCTCGATGGCCTCGGCATACTTGTCGTCGGCGCTGCGGGGGTCCTCCTTCAGCACGCCCTCCTTGATGAGGTCTTCGGGGGCAGGGCGGTGGGAGATCTTGTCGTTGAGAGAGTCTGCACGCATGTGCTTCTCAAGCTCCTTCTGGTGGGCGATCAAGCTAGGCGCGGCGTTGGAGGCGGGCAAGATATTCTCTGTTGGAAGGTCAGTTAGCATGTTACCATCGTATCAATGCAAATCCGGGACGAGGCGGCGTAAGGTCCCCGGCTATGCGCAGCAGGCGCATTGAGAGTGGGGTTTTTATTCCGGACAATTCGAGGTGATCCCGGTTTTGATGATCGGCGGGTGAGGCGGACGGTGGGGCGCGACGGACGGGAAGATGTGGAGGGGGCACGCATCGAATAGGGGAAAGAAAACAGGAAATCGCGACAACAGTGTATCCAGGGCAGATTCGAATGGAAGGCGGCGTTGGTTGTGGTTGCAGATTCAAATGCACATTGAGGCAGGGATTGAATCACGAGATGGAGACTGTGGGAAGGGATTCACATACTCTCGACCAACTCGGCGCGATCGGGACGGTGTTGGAGGTGGGCCTCAAGCGAGTTCTTGCGCTCGCCGGCGGGGTGGGTGATGGGCGTCTCGTCGACGACGGACTTGGTGTTCTCGTCAGACATGGTTGATTTGTTGGTGGTGTTGATGGTTGGCGGCGGATCTAGTATCTGATACTCGAACGGGGCGAGCTATCGGCGGGTTCCGGTGAAGCTGGGGTGTACGGACTCGTCTCGCCTCGTTTTCGTTGCGCAGGGTAAGGAACAAGACAGGATTTGCGATTGTTCCGCCTTGGAATTGGGATGATAAGTGGTAAGCGTAGTAGTCAAACGGTGGTTTTCGCGATGGGGAACTTGGGTAGAGGACGGGAGTCTGGACGCGGGAGAGCGGAGTGTGGATGGGCGCGGGTGGTGGTGTGTTTTGTAGTCTCTTCAATCTTCTGCGGAAGAGGGGTTGAACTGGAACAGCAAGGCACGTTCGCGTCTGGAATAAGGTGGTCGGATGGATGAGCGTATTGGTTGTGGTTGGGGTTGGGTTGGCACAGTTGGTATGGCAATGACAGGAGAGAGGCACATGGGACGGGCACACAGCACCCAAGGCCGAGACTCAAGAGAGCAGGAGACACCCGCCCTTGTGGCCTGTTGCTCTTGCCGTCTGCTGGTGAGGTGAGGTGTGACGAAGCTGAGCTGGGGGGAGGCAGGTGCGAAAGAGGGGTACCCCGCCCTGTAGCTCGCCCCTCCTGGCTCTTTCCTGAAGCTGCAGACCCGCATTTCCCGGGCCATTGCATCACATGCTGCCTTATGTAAGGCGATACGTATCCTAGCTAAACTCCACTTGTGCCTGAGGATTGGCTCAAATGCTCTCAGGCGTGAAATGTTACTGGCTGCTCCTCTGAAGCTCTCTCCTTCACATCCATCGGGCGCATTACATGTAAACCCTCTGTAATCTTTTTGCATCTGATGTTGCATTCTGGCTACAGCTTCAAGCTGTAAGCTCCGTCGCCCAGGAAACACCAAGACAGCTCATCATTGTTTGCTTCTGTGGCTTTCAAAACAATGACATTCACCATCAAGTGTATTTCTCACGACCATCCGAGATGAGACAGCTGCCACTGCACTCGGCCCGCCAACCCCTGCTGACTTTGAGGGCCGATGACGTCTAGCGCACGGGAATCCATTCTCACCCCAGTCAGAGCACATCTCGACTAGGCCTCGCCTCCACGCCCCTGGACGGAACAGCAGCTTCGGTGATGAGATCATAAGGCCCAGCTCGCCCCTTCTCATCTTACCTACCTCGCTCGTCGGCTCTGTACGGAGTATACACTCAATAATACGGGTACGGATACCTCGTGATCGGAGCCGGCTCCCCCCGACTATCGACAACTATCCATGTTGAAGGCTGCGCCATAATCCCAGCGAGCCTGCTTGAGACACCCCAATTCCGGCACTCAGCCACTCTAACCACCATAGCCCCCAATGTGGCTGTTTCGCAATCTTGAACCTTTTGGAGTCGCTATTACTGGACTCCAACGTGACGACACATTGGCTTTGGAGATGTTCAACAACACCAGAAGAACACGCAGTGCCAGCCTGATACCATACCCGTCAGGTCGTCGTCTGCAATGGTCACATAGTGTTGTTGTCTCTGTCTGAGTAAGAGTAAGATGTCCGGATGCTTCGGTGCTGACATGGTAATCAGGCCAAAGACCGAAGGCATGCTCACAAAAGTGAGTGCTGTTCAGCACCACGGCGCCATTGAATACCGTATTGGTTCGCCGACGTTGCGTGTGGCGCCGTGTCCGGCATGCTGCAGCTGTCTCACTGCTCAAGTGTGCGTATGGATTCTCAGAATCTCCGACTATCGCCATCCGGTAGATGACCTGAGAGCTTGCAAACCCGGTGTGTTTCCTATTGTTCTTCGTTTCTTTACGCCTGCGATTGCTAGCCTTGGGCTTTTCGACGATGATGCTCCTAAACGCCACCAGTCTTCAGCTGCACGAGTTCTTCGGCTACAGCATCCCAATCTACGCAATCCTCTCGCACACCTGGGAAGAAGACGAGGTTACACTGCAAGATGTCACCAATTCTTCTTATGCCCTCAAGAAGGGGTTCGCCAAGGTCCGCGCCTGTTGTGCCCAGGCCCTTCGGGACGGCATCATCTGGGTTTGGATCGATACGTGCTGCATCGATAAAACCTCGAGTGCCGACCTCTCCGAAGCCATCAATTCCATGTTCCGCTGGTATCAAAACGCGACCGTCTGCTACGTCTACCTTAGCGACCTGCTGGCTCAGAAGCCTGGCCGGCTGGACTACTTGGCTTTCAAGTCTACCAAGTGGTTTACCAGAGGCTGGACTCTCCAAGAGCTACTTGCGCCCAGGCTCATCGAATTCTATGACTGCGACTGGAACGAAGTTGGGACCAAGTCCTCTCTCGAGTACCTCTTACACAACCGGACGGGAATCCGACGTGACGTCCTTTCGCATGACACCCCAATACCATCGTTGCCCGTAGCCGAACGTATGTCTTGGGCTTCGACAAGGAAAACAACGCGACAGGAGGACATCGCGTACTGCCTCTTGGGCATATTCGACATCCACATGCCACTTCTTTACGGTGAAGGGGATCGAGCTTTCGTCCGCCTGCAGCAAGAGATCATACGCAATTCGGAAGACATGAGCGTTCTCCTCTGGGCTCAGACATACCATTTAGGAGAGCAATCCGGCGTCCTTGCACAAAGTCCTGCCGCTTTCGAAAGAGTTCGCCTCTATTTCCCCGGAGATTTACCTGTGCATGACACTGAGTTGACTTGGGATAATGCTAAGCGTCTTAAATACCTCCCCAAAGCCTCGCTCAAGTCTGAAGCCGGGTATTCGACCTTCGGAGGCCTCAGAGATAACTCGAAGACGGTACCTCCTACAGTCACAAGCCGAGGCCTGCATGTTCAGCTGCCAGAAGTCTATGTCTCACCTAACACCATCGGAGCACGTTATTTGTGGACTCGATACCTCCTCACAGTTCCACGCGATGGATACACCAAAGAGTACTACTTGTGTGTCGAAGTCAAGTGCGTCGACCCGGAGAATGGACTTTACGTTAGATCTAACACAAGCCGTATCCGCGCTATGCCGATCACGGCTAGGATTGATAATGCGTTTCCTGAGCCGTTGTATCTATCAATGAAAAATTCTTATGGTCTGGTCGGGCCGGAAGTTGGCCGCGAAGGTGCTATCGGACAAGCGTCATCCAAGACTTTCAGGATATCCATGGAGGGGAAACACGCCCTTGCGCTCCAAGTCCACAAGTCCGACCCCGCAGGCCAGGCTTTCAGCACCGGCAGTAATAGCCCGCATCAATGGATCTACTACGTTGAGCAACAAAGCATCACATATATCGTGCTCCGTATCACTGAGACCCTAGACTCCGTTACGAGAACGTTCGTGCGCGACATCGTGGTCGGGGTGCGTCTGGAGGCGGATGGGGGGACCATGGCATGTAGTCTGGGGACGGATCAGCCACAGATGCTCGACTTTGTCGAGCACAACGCAGTCGTTCATGCCGAATCCTGGCGCAGGATCAAGAATACGTTCAATGGCACTTCGTGGTCTGATCGGTCTTTTCAGATTCTCTCGGGACAGCGCTACATACTCGGGGCAGCAGTCAAACCCAGCGAGTCCGGGTCTATTCTGCTTCTTCGAGTTGATCACTGGGAAGTCTCTCTATAAAATAGCAGTAAGAGTACAAGAGGAGTGTTTATTCCAGAGTTGTGTGTCAACCCAACTTGGCCACAGCCTGAAACCATTGAGCCATCATACTGTAAAATTATGTCGTATGCTTTCATACTCCTATCCTTTGCCGATCCTCTCTTCGTGCAGAATTGCCAATGCTCTGAGCTTTATTGAGAATAAGCGCATGCTCGTTCATCAGATTCTCTTAACCAGAGCGAACGACATCGTCGGAGAAGCGAAGGCGCTTAGTGGCCGGCGTGCGAGCGGGCGTAGCGATATGCGAAGCAGCAGGCGAGAGCAGGTGCGACTGCAAGACGCTCTGAGCACCTGGTGTCTGCGGGCGTTGCTGCATGCTGATTCTCTGGTTCATGAGAGCCACGGTGTAGTAGTCTCCGGCAATCTCTGCAAGGTAACGAAGAGCGTAGACGGGGTTCTTGAAGGGCTCGGCCCAGTCGACGAAGATGGGGCGACGGAGGTGAGGGGGTAAAGCGGGCTCATAGTCATAGTCATGTTGGAAGAAGGGGTTGCCCATGTTGTCATAGAAGCCTCGGAAGCCGTCCAACGTGGAGTCCTACTTCACGCGCTGGTCAAGCGGCGCCGCGGATGAGTAGATCTCGTCGGGGTTCTTGGATAGCGACATATTGTTAGGGGTGTTTCCTTCAACAAGAGGGGAGGGGGGGGGTAGGCAGTGAAGTTCTTACCTGGGGGATGCCATCAACTAACATGGGGCTGAGATGTCCCTGTACCTGAAAGTCAATATTGCGAGAACGAGAAGCTAGGAAGGGAGGTGTTACATTTCGAGCCCGGGTGGCAATGGAATGACTGGCCTTGTCCTCCTGGTTCTCCTCCTCGGTCCCGTCCTCTCTGTTCGCCGCCTCGATTGAGTCAATGACTTTCTCTGACATGTCGGGCTGGGCGTCGTGCGACTGCGTATCGCTCTCAGAGAGGCCATCCGGAGTCATGTCGAGGTCCTGGTCAGGAAGGGCGAGGTCCTCGATCGCCTTGTCGGTCAGGAACTCGATCCAAGAATCGTCGTCCTGAGGGGCGGGTCTGTCTCGAGTGTTAGCTAGCTCCGCATAAGAGACTTGACCTATGAGACTGTATCACGAACTCTCCAATCACGCCATCGTCGCTGACGATGCTGTAGCCAATGTTGGTTCGGCCGGGTCGGTAAATGGATCCCGGATCCTGTCGGATAATGATGCTCGCCATTGGGATGGCTACCGATCTGGTGGAGGGCACCGCGGGAGTGAGATGGGGGCTTGGGATTTGGGGAGAATTGGGGGTGGATCGGATGAGTGTGGAAGGACCGTGGTTGTCGATGGCAGGAGCAGTGTTGGGAGGAACCTCGGTGAAGGGGCTGCATGCCTTCCTGCTGTGTAGGTGGTCTGCTTTACCTGACTGGGTTCGGAGGCTGGTGAGCAGCGGCGGTAACAGCCCCAGCATAAGACCGAATGCTCCGAGCGTGCATCAGCATGGGTTGCTTCCTCAGGTTTTCAACGATAATGCGCATATTGGCGACAGCTAGTAGCTCTTGTTCATCAGTTCTAACTTCTGCCCGGATATTACATCCTTTACTTGCGGTATATGCTGAGAAGGGTGGGCAACGGTCATATGTTTTGCTAGTTCAAGGGATGTAGCTGCCCTACTCTTGGTCACGAGTCCCAAAATGATCAATGGGTTAAGAAGGACGATGCGATTATTAAGATCCAAGAGAAGCGAGGGTGAACGAAAACGCTATAGTCTAATTAGGAGAAGAAAACAGTTTGAGGAGATTAGGAGTAGTAAAGTCGTTGTCAAGATCTAATTGTATCAGTGGTTTACCCTTCACATGGTTCGTTTGTCTACTGGACTCTTTCGGCCCTCGAAAAATCTTTCAGTACCTCCTCCACCATGACCTGAAGCTCTCCAAGAAACCCGGCTGCTGACAGGGCTTGCTGTCTTTCATCGCGCTCTTGATTCTCTCAATTTTTGCTCTAGAAAGGGCCAGTCTCAAAGCAACCCCTAGGACATCTGCTCTCCCGCCGCCATTGAGATCAATTCTAACTTTGGGATCTGCCCCCGACAGCAACATCGCCACAATCGTGTCTGTCACCTCATCCTCATCAAGGCTCAACTTTTCGGCTTGGAGACTGTGGCCATAGCAGACAGAAAGGAAAAGTTGCCAAGTCGTCTTTCCGCCATACAAATCGATTCTCTGGTTCGGGTCAGCCCCGTTTTGTAGCAGGAATTCAACCATAGCTCCGACTGGACCTTCTTGAGTAGGTAGCTCAAAAGGGGTCACGGTGGTTGGCCGCAGAGCGTAGTCCAGCAACGGTCGGCCAGTCTTCTCATGAACCTGATCTAGATCTATGTCGATTTTGTGCTTCGCATACAATGATAGCCTCGCTTGTATAGCAGAGGCTAGAAAGTTCTTCTGTCGCTTCTCTCTGAAGCTGCCCTTTGGGCTTTCTCTGAAGTTCGTCCAGTGGACATTCTTGTCTCTGGCATTCGAAGTATTCGTTTGATCCAATGCATCAAGCAGATTGAACATATTCTCCTTGTCATCCGATGAACATTGAGGGTTGATATCAGATTTCTCGTTGTTGTTGAGAAATGCCTGTTGAATCGTGTGAGCATGGTACATCAGTCCGTCAGAAAAGAGGAAGATCTCGTTGTAGTTAACCGCTTCTTCCGAATATGACACTGTTTTGATAAAAGCCAGCATGATTCGGCACAGTGAAAGTGCCGGGTTGAAGTGGGAAGTCTTTCTTCTTGCCTTTGTTTCCTCAAGTACGGCTCGATCAATGAAGAAGTCTCTCACAGTTCGATGCAAAAAGTCGACTTGGTACTGAAGAAATGGTCTCTTGGCCGGATGAAAGGTAACGTAGAGGAGGTCTTTGCCCCTCGCATTGAGCCGCTTCTTCATTCTGTCATGTAACTTTTCCACGTTTTCCGGCAAAGTGGAGGCGACCTTCATTTGCAACGCATAGCTCGCGTTTTCTGCCTCCTGTTCGAGGAATTCGAAGGCTAAAAGCGGTAGCGCTTGACCGGATTCAATCATGATTCTGAAAATGCGCGAGGTGCTTTCCCAGTATATCGGCTCTATTGACTCGATCATATGCTGGAAATATTCCTCCAGGTCAGCTGGAAGCTCGTCCACCCGACTTTGCAATTCTGTGAATGTGTCTCCTTTTGTGAGGCCGTTCTTCAGGGACTCCACGACAAGGTAAATCCACAGAAATACGCCCTGAGCTCTGTCGACAATTGTTTCGGCTACTCGAGAGCAACGGTCATCTTGTTTCGTAAGTGCCGTAAAGTCATCGTTGTTGCACAATATGTCCGTGACATAGTGGCGGATGTCGTCTCTAGTCAGGTCCTCCATCCGAAGTTGCCATGGCTGGGCACCAAATGCGTCCAGGAAGGCATCCCATGGCCGGCTTGAAGCACAAATCTTGATAGAAGGCGAGGACGCGAAGTCTTTAAGAACTCGAAGAAGACCTTCGAAGGTGTTGTCGTATCGCTTTGCTCGATCCGTATACTCGTCGAGACCATCGATAAAAAAACAAAATCTCACAGGGAGATCCGTCTGACTAGCGAGTAGGGCAAATGCTGCGAGAAGCTCCTCCATCCCCCATGTTTCCATCAGTTCGTGCTGAAAGGCCGATCGACGACGACTACAAACGCGGTCGATGAGATTCGGAACCTCCCTCAACACTTCGTACAGGAGTGTCTGGAGCAAGCCGCGTTGTGACTTTTGCATGGAGCTTCCGGCACTCCAGAAGTAGTGAGATGCGATGATCGTCGTGCAGCCGTTGCCCCAGACTCCTAATTTCACTCTCGTCGTCGGATGAGTGACGAGAAACTTCATCAAAGTCGACTTGCCACTTCCTGGCTTTCCTCTTACCCAGAAAATCCCATTACCTGACTCCAACCATTGGGGAAATAGGGTATCATCGTGGCTGAAAACCCAGTCAAACGTCGCTCTGTGTCTTTCCTTGATCGCTTCCTGCCTCGCCTTGATTTGATCGAATTTCAAACTGCGTAGTATGTGGTGTCTCGTTCGCACGTACTGTTTCTCGTCATTGAAATCATCGATCTCGGCCCTGAGAAGATCTATCTGGGCTGAGAATTCATTGGGTATAGTCTTTTGTAAGACTTGCGTTGTCTTGTCAATTCGCCTAACGATGTCGTCCAGTTTGGCGGTGGCCTTAGCCTCGAGGCTGTTGTTCTGATCTTCTAATCTTCTGAAAAGGGATTGAATATCTTTTTGTGCTGTTCTGCATGAGTCTTGTTAGCGTTAAGTATCCTCGACCCTGTCTTTTATTGTGATCTCTTACCCAGCAGCATGGGTGAGAAATAGCTGCAATTCTCTGCGGAGACCTCCAAGTCTCAACTCCAACTCCCGTATCTTATGCTCTTTCAACATACGCTTTAGTGCTTGCTCAAAGCTCTGTAACTTCCTTACGTATAAGTTCTGGCCTGGAGTTGTATCCACCTTCAATGCGTCGAGGATCTCAATCAAGACAGCAGCATCCTCAGTGCATCTCTGAGCAATGGAGCGCAGTATCGGACTTTCTGTTGTCTTTGTTGCATCTGACTCATTGTTCAGAATAACACCTGCAAGATGTCTCAGACGCCGGGCATCGGCTATCAATATCTCATCATGAATAGTCGAGCCATCGGCAGACTTGTACCGCTCCAGGGCGCCGCGAACTAATTTGACACCAAGTTCAGCGAATTGGAGCAGATTGCCAGCCAACGCTATGTATCCAAGCTCAGCCATGGTTATCCTCTACAAAGGCGTAATCGGGAAAGGGCCGAGGGACGAAGTTATGGCGGGAATGCGGCTGATATATCGTGTTACCTACCTCAGGCAAGGGAAACAGCCAAGGCTTACGTGCTGCAGCCTGGCGCCTTTTCCATGCGCCGAGAGACAGTTCGCAAATAGCGGTCAAATCTCCCTTAAATTCCACTCTGAGGCTCTCAAACTTTGGCTTGCCCCTGGTTCTAGCCCAATTTAATCGTTCGGTGCATGACCAACAATGAGCGACGCGGCTTGCTTAAAGTTGCCAAAGCTCTCTTTACAGAATTCTGAAGGCCACCTGTGGAGGAACACTCGACGGCTCCTCCTTGTTACCTTCTCTTTTACCTATCTGCTATCCCCGACACCCAAACAGCCCTCTATGCGAAGACCAAAAGGCAGACTTGGCACCTCGCCGCCAATAACATTCGGTACATTTAATTTCCAGGGTCCGCAATGGGATAGTGATCTATCTTCGGCTGGTGAGTCTATCCGTCCGCTGGATTAGCACGATGCTGATGCGGTAGGCCATAGAAGAGGGCACATTTTTCAACGAGAATCGGAATCTTAGTGGCGAGCTTGAAAGTATCCCCTTCACAGAAGATCATCGAAGTTGGGTACGATGGCCTAGTGTGCTTTTCACCAACTTTGTCCTGAAGCCTTTTGGGACATTGTCTTGGGCACTCGAACCCCTCATGAGCTACATCGCCGCAGTATGCTTGTTTGCGGGGTGGCTTTATTTCATGTCCATTATACTTCCAGGGGACTTCCTTCTCGAGGTCTTCCTGGTAGTCCTTTTGTTTGCAACAGTGTCGGCGGTTGTCTGGATGTGGGATGAGGGGATTATTCAGTATTATCTCGCTTTTCCAGACACAGCAAATGCTAGTGCCGTGTTCGCACTTACGAATTTTTGGTTTGTAATACCAAGGCTCGGGGAATGGTTGGAATGGTGTAACAGGCGGATCGAAAAAGTTCGCCAACAACAGCAGTCTCGGAGGAGGTTCTAGGCATTTCTGAACTTCATATCAGCAAATACGGAACAACTTTGCCTTGAGCTTTTCACGCATCCAGCTTGATTTCTATCCGACATTTGGGTCATATGATAGATCGCTTATGTGTCTTATCTCGAGGCCAACTAGAGTTTGTCTCTCTACAAGCCACTGCACTCAAACTTCAGGAGATTTCCTTCAACTATCTTCTTCTCCATAGTTACGAGCGTTGGCATATCCCACATACAGCTAATCCACCTGCCTCCTAGCCATTCCCTCTTGACACTAGTAAGGTACGGGATAGAATGGGCAGCAAGCTCTGGGGTATCTCGCATTCGAACTATCCCACAGTCAGCCCAAGGTTAACACGTCTTAAATGTGTGGCCTACTCACATTGCAACCTTTCTGGCAAATTCGAAGACAACTCTGTCGGAATCCCCCCAGGATGAATGGAAAACGCTAAGACGCCCTTTCAAACACGCTTAGTTCATGATCTCAAATCCATGCTTGTGAATGATGTTACCTGATCACCATACTCATCCTGGACAAATTCGGTGAACCGTATCAGCGCAAATTTGGAAATGTGATAGGCTCCTCCTCCAGCACCCATGAAGTGAGCCGCCACCGAAGACATATTGACAATCGTCTTGTCGCCGCCCTTGAGCAACAGCGGCAAGAACGCCTTCGTGACACGATATGTGCCCCAGTAGTTCACATCCCATGCCTTCATGTACTGGTCGTCGTCAGCATCAAGCAGCAAGTTGAAGGGAGCCATGTAGCCCGCGTTGTTAATTAGGATATCCAGGCGTCCCCACTCGGCCGTAAGTCGCTCTGCGGCCGCTTTTACGCTCGGCGTGCTGCTCACATCCATCTCGAGGGCCAATACCGTTGGCTCAGCCCTCCCAGCAGCCTTTGCGGCCTCGATGATGGAAGCGATGGTAGATGAGACATTTGAGCGAGCGGCGACGGCAATGAGTGATGCGCCTGCCTCGGCGTAGCCGATTGCCACTGCCTTTCCGAGTCCTTTACTTGCTCCTGTGATGAGGACTGCTTTCCCAGTGCAGTTGGAAGCCGTGACTGGGTTGATCTCAGGGTAAGTGTTGTGGTGAACGACGTCTCCGGTGAAGACGTCAACTAAGATTGATTAGTCTCCGCAATTGGTTGAACATGGGACGAAGTCTGGGTCGGTACCCTTGCGAGGCGGGCCGGCCGAAGGTTGCTGAGGTTCGGACGCCATGTGCGAAATGGTCATCAGGAGAATGGAACTTCAAGCTTCAATTGAGTTCCCTAGTAATCAAATTCAAGCTTGTATCGTCACAGAAACGGGGCGTTATTGACCATGAGGTTGAGGTATGTTTTAACTATCACCCCACGCTAGGATCGCACGCCGGACTTCCCCATTTCATAGCGCCACTGGTGGCGCCACCCATGAACACTAATTGTACTGTGTGATATTACTGTATACTCACCGGACAACAGCTCTTTTGACTCTCTCAGTGAGGTAAAAACAATGTTGACAACGGATACCTCCCAGACCATGAGGTCTCTTCATGAAGGCGCTCAAGCTTGGAAAGGTTGTTTTCTGTGATCCTTCCTTAACCAGGGATGATAAATAAGCTTCGCCAACCAAGCGCAGAGATAATTTGCCTAGGTCAACATTCTCAACCCTTTGGCATAGAATTGCGAGGAGGGCAGGGGAAGGTAGATAAGACCAGTTGCGGTGATCGCTCGCAAGTAGCACTCCATGGATTTGCCAGATACTTAAGACTCAAGCACGTAGCTAATCAAGCTACTATCACGGTATTACCTATGGATTGCTGTAGGGAAACTGCATATGTTAAGTCATGATTAATAAGTCGTTCAATTGCGTAAAAATCATAGACAACAGCTTTCGTGCAGTATGTGCGTGCGTCTCCTTACTCAACACGATGGCAAAATATTTACACGAAGAATTTTGATGATATCCCATCACATGATTTACTCCAGACCAACGCTGATAGCAGCCAGCGCATAATCCATGAAGCCGGCGTTCGTATCCAAAATGTTGGTGTTGAACTCGGCTGAGGTAGGGTAAAAGTTTCCAGAGGGGCCAAACTCCAAGGTGTAGCCATAGACCTTGTTGACACCGGGCTTGGCCCAGAAACGGGAGAAGGAGTAGTCGTCACTGGCGCCAGACGTGGGGTACAAGCCGACGGCCTGGATAGAGGTGTACGCACGACCACCGACAGCCTTCATGGCGTTGACCATGGCCGTACCGACGGTTCTGATGTTGCTGAGATCGGTTGAGGGGATGTACTCCTTGTAAGCGGAGTCGCCGACGGGGCCGCGCTTGCCATCGTAGGCGGAGTTGAGGAAGTTCATGGTGGAGGTGGTGGTCTGGTCGTCGTCGTCACCCCAGCTGTAGAGGAGGTCGCCGACGGCGGAGTGGATGTCCATGAACCAGCGGATCTTGGGGAAGGAGTCGTAGACAGAGACGAGGTTCTTGGTCTCGGGCTCGGACTCGGCGGCGGTGCCGTAGAAGACCTCGGAGCTAGGCGAGGTGGAGGCGGGCGCCTCGGAAGAGTCGAAGTACTTCTTGAAGTTCCAGAGGAAGTCAAAGTTGCGGTTGATATCGACACCAATTGAGCTGCCGCTGGAGCCGGACTTGGTGTTGCGGTTCTTGCGCCAGAGGGAGCCGGAAGACTGGTCGTAGGCGACACCGTCGGCGTTCACAAGGGGGAAGAAGACGATGCCTGCGGCAAGAACGCTCTTGACCTGGGCGTTGGTGTAGGACTTCTTGCCGTAGGTCAGGCCACTGCCGGACTTGTTGGCGGCAAGGAGATCGGAGATCCAGTAAATGATGTTGTCGGGTCCACCGCGCTCACGGGCGTGAACGGCAGCACTGAAGTACAGGTGATACTTTGACTTGTCGGTTCCGGCGCCGACGTAGTAGGCGTACTCGGTGGCGCCGTTGAAAGTCTTGTACGGCAGAGTGAGAGATCCGATGCCATAGTTCTTGACAAGGGCGTCGCAGGCCGACTTGATCTCAGCAACATTCATGATGCTGGAGATGGTGGTGCCCGAAGCCTGGGTTCCGAGACCGACGGGGGAGATGGTTCCCGCACTGAAGCGGTCACCGGTCCCGATGGGCGCGTTGGCTCTCTTGCTCAAGTCTCTTCTGTGGATAGAGACTTCAGGCACAAGCTCGTACTCCTTGGAGAGATAGTCAATCTGCTCCTCGGTGAGCCAGGCGTGGAGCTTGTAGTGGCTTCCATCCTCGCTGGGCTTGGCAACAGCTCTGCAGCCAAAGTCAAGAGTGTCATTGCGAACAATGTCCCTATACGCTGTTAGTGTCTAGGCCGGATGAGTTGATGATGAGGTGTTACCTGAAGCTCTCGGGCGAGGGCCCCTGCAGGTACACAGGAAGCAACTCTCCGAGCACAACAGTGCTCTGGAGAATCAGAGACGCGATGAGAGAGTACTTCATGGTGATCGAGACGATGGGAAGCGGAAGGATGCGAAGGATGCAAGAGGAACGGCCCGTCGCCAAGTATGCTTAAGAAGATGGGGGATTTGGCCTGCTTTCATAGTCGTTTCCATGATGTACACAACGGCTGGCTTTGTCTCGGCCATAACATCTCATTCAAGCAACTGGCTACTCACAAACCAGTTCTCACTCTGGAAATCTACCCCATGTCTCCATGCCCACAAAATTAGCTATCATCGTGACCAATCATAAGCTTAAATCCCCCGGCCACGCTTGAGGATCGTTCATGCGACCTGCCCCAACAGGCATAGCGCTCTTCTGATCTTGGTAGGTGGTTCGAATCATTCATATGAGAGCAAACGGCGCCCCGTACGTAAAGCGGTAAATGGCCTGAATTACCGCGTTCAAGGAACTTTTTCTAGCACGAATCCACAATGTCACCTTCCTCCACGGCTGCGAACAGCGGCGAGGACCGATCGCGTGGACCTCCTCGTTGTGTTCCCGCTCCCGATGTGGGGTGATGACTGCCGGAATTCGCGACACCAGGTTTAATTCCTACATTCTTATTCCTTGGGGTTGATTATTGCAACTTCTCAGCCCGCAAGGCTCTATGGAGGTTGCCAGCATTTCTTGCTTCCTCCAAATCTCAGAAACGAAAGATCTTTTGATTCCCCTCCTGGCGATTGCTTATGCTGTGACGTACGTTCGATGCATGTAAGACGACTGACTAATAATCGCAAACTCGCGCCATCTTCCCATATTCCACGCAGTCGATTGGCCTCAATAATGAATGCTTCAAACAATGAGTCAATTGACTCGGCTACTTGAGGAAACCCCGCGCACATCGAATAATACTGAATAGACCACGACAACTGTTTGCCATTGATATCACGTTGTGGAACCAGACCGGGCTAAAACTTGAGGCTTCAATCATGCTGTCGTTCTCACTCCTCAAGGCGACCGTCTGTCTCATTTGGCCGTCCTCGGGATGGACAACATGTGGACAGAAACCAGCCAGCGCGTTTCCGTCGCTCCTCGATGCTACACTCGACGACCTCAATCGCGGTCTGAGCAGTGGAATTTTCACCAGCGTCGACCTCGTTAATGCTTACATCGAGCGCATTAAAGAGACCACGCCAACCCTCAACGCCGTCACCGAGATCAATCCGGATGCCGTCTCCATCGCCGAAACTCTGGACCTCATCCGCCGCCAGGGCAGACCGCTTCTCGGCCCCTTACACGGCGTCCCCGTCCTGATCAAAGACAATATTGCCACGGCAGACAAGATGAATAACACGGCCGGCTCTTATGCCCTCCTCGGCGCTAAAGTCTCCGAAGATAGCACCGTCGCCGCCAAGCTCCGGAAAGCGGGGGCGATATTGCTCGGCAAAGCACACCTGTCGCAGTGGGCCGAATGCCGGAGCTCCAATTCGAGCAATGGGTGGTCAACGTATGGCGGTCAGACCCTGGGCGCATATTACCCCTTTCAAGACCCATCGGGTTCGTCGGGGGGCAGCGGCGTCGCGTCTTCGGTCGGTCTCGCGTGGGCGTCCCTGGGGACTGAGACAGCCGGCTCGATTTTGTTGCCCAGTGACGTCAACAACGTTGTGGGCATCAAGCCGACTCTTGGCCTCACCTCACGGTACCTCGTTGTGCCCATCTCGGAGCACCAAGATGTTGTTGGACCTATCGCTCGGACCGTGAAAGATGCTGCTCATCTCCTGGGAGCCATCGCCGGGGTGGACCCTAGCGATAACTACACGTCTAAATTTCCTTTCCCGAAGACACCAGACTACGCCGCGGCATGCGTTAAGGGGGGGCTGCTGGGCAAGAGATTGGGAATTCCACGACATGTGCTACACGACCCTCAAGAAGCCCCTCTTTCTAACTACTCGGTGACGGTATTCGACTCGGCCGTCGACATTCTCCGGTCTGCAGGTGCGGAAATCATAGACGACATTGTTTTGCCAGGATACAACATGACCGAAATCTCCGCGCTCCTCACCAAGAGCCTTCACGCAGATTTCGCCGTTGCCATAGAAAAGTACTTTGGGCAATTGGCGGCCAACCCGTACAACATCACCACGCTTCGTGAGCTCCGGGACTGGACCCAGCATGACTCTCGCGAGCAATGGCCTGAGAAGAACACACTCTCATGGGACAACAACCTAGCAGAAGGTCTGCGGAACACAGATTCGGAATTTTGGGATGTGCACCTCCGGCTTCTGTACCTGACTGGTCCCCAAGGATACACAGGAGCTCTCAAGAACCATTCTCTGGACGCGATAGTACTGCCGACGGCGTTTGCCGTGATGAATGCTGCCATATCCGGTACACCGGTGATATCGGTACCGTTTGGAAGGCATCCGGACGATACCGAAATTATCAAAGACAAGACTGGAACGCTCAATGCCGTGGCACCGAACTTACCCTTTGGCATTGGTTTTGCGGGGGCTCCGTTCAGTGAGGAAACACTGATTAGCATCGCGTACGACTTTGAGCAGAAGGTCCAGGCCCGGGAGGTCATCAAGCCCTATATAAAACCCAAGAGCGACCTAGAAGACATAGTTAGACGCAGAGCCGAGGTGGAAAGCAGACAAGAATTGTGACATGAAAGTTTTCCCCAAGACAGTTTCGCACTCAACGATGACGCCAAGTTACGTCCTTAGGTTGATGTATGTAGAGTAATTAGCTACTACAGTACTACATTCAACATCCTCCATGACAGCACATCTCCTCACCATTGCGTCTTCAAATAGGCAAGCCACAATCGCATCACTAATCGACTTTCGGGACTTTCCCGGAACCCCGCCCACCGATTTACGGCGGCGGGTATCTAACCGGCTCTGAATGCAGGCCCTCCGGGTCGGATTCCGATCGTATCACAGCGGTTCCCCGCACTCCGAGAAAGCCCCGAGACCCTGTCGGCAGCGCACCCGATCTTAGATACAGATGTCTTATATCAATGAGCTTCAATCGAATAGTGAACGAAACAATTCCTTGATTCAACTTGCGACCCAAAGAAACATCAAAAGTGAGTTGGATTGCTGATCTTTGAGTGCCCGAGAATGCATGTAACTGACCAGTGTCTTATCAGTGTCTGGAAACCTAGTCCCCCTCACTGTTATCAAGGGCGCCGGCCACGAGTATATCCCCCTCCCGGAGGGCGAGAACGCGACTGTTGCCGATTTCCACTCGTAAGAAACCTTTTATGTATGAAGTGGTAAACAAATGCTGAGAACTTCCTAGAATCCGAACAAACACGAAGGACTCACCTGCTCACTTCACCTCGGGTTTCTACAAGATTGTCGCAGGACCCGCTCGTCCCGCGCACTACAACTTTGAGGAGACTAAGTACGTCCTCAACGGTCAAATCGACATCTTGGTAAGTGACTTCGTAACCGTGTAAAGCTATGGGGCACATGAGATAGGGAGCTGACTAGCGTGGCTTTAACAGGATGAGGCTACTGGGATCACCCACCATCTAGTACCTGGAGATTTTGCTTTCTTCCACGTCGGATCCAAGGTCAAGGTAAGCTTATATTCCCTATGTTTATAACTTCCAAGCTCATGATGTATTCTCTCTGTCTAGTTCTCTACCAAGTCAGAAGGCCTTGCTTTCTACGCCGTTACCCGGCCCGTCAGAGTTCCCCACCCAAACCTGAAGGGTCGTGAGGAGGACGCAAAGTCTAAGTTATAAATCATTAGAAAAAGTAAAACTAGCACGCAACTTGAATTATAGACAAATTTGACATTCAACCCTCTTACTAATCCGCTCAGAGGATCTGAGGGGCACCTTTCGTAACCTTGAAGCCGCCAGGGGAGAGTTCTTGGAAAACGCCGCTTGGATCATACTTCTCAGCAATTGACCTCAGCCGTTCCTTGTTGGCCTGCCCATAACCATCAAACGGATCCTGGAATTGGCTGGCGTAATTCATATCCTTGTAGCCCGAAGCAAGGCCCATCTCATCTGCCACCTTGTTGATTCTCTCTTCTGTGCGCAGCTGAGCTCTGTAGATGGCATCGTCGTCTTTTGCGTTCTCCCACCTTGCCCGTAGGTTCACAAAGCCAAGAAGCTGCGACTATTCCCCGAGTCGGCGAGGATTCCCGCCGTTTCGTCGCATCAACTCCAGCTGGGATTTGTTGATGGCCTGGATCTGGATCTGCTGGATGGAGATGGAAGCCAGCGCGCTGGCTTCCTCGTTCCAGATCTCGAATGCCACTTGCAGCAAGTTGGCGTCCAGGATAAGGACGTGGTCCACAAAGAACTTCGAAAGATGCTGGCGGGGAAGAGAAGGTTCTCGGCAATATCTACATGGAAGACGTTTATTGCTTCAATGGCTGATGGCTTAGAGTCGTAGAACTTGTCGACGACGGGAGGATGGGTGTTATTGTCAAATGTCTTCTGGTGCACTGAAATCGCGACGCCAACGGGGGCTCCACTCGCTTGGGCGTTCCAGAACAAAACCGCCACGTTGCTAAGATATTTGGGGGATTGAATCGTACTCCAGTCAGCGAAAGCCGCGTTGGCCGTGATGTTCTCAGCGGCGTCGTGATGGAGCTTCGCGTACCACATCTTGTCCTGCGGGAATGTGTTGAACTTAAACTTGGTGACAACACCGAATTTACTGCCACCTCCCCGAAGGGCCCAGTAGAGGTCGGGGTTTGGTGTTGTTGATGCATTCACAATCTCGCCGCTGGCCATGACAACCTCAAACTCGATCTAGTTGTCGCAAGTCCATCCGTAGCGATTACTGAGCCAAGAGACTCCGCCTAAGTCTGCATAAGCAATGTACTTACTCAGAGACATCGGGCCAAGGACTCGGATGCGGAGGTTGACTTTCCACCAAGAGTGAGCCCACCGACACCCACTCCAAACATCCGACCGTCAGGGATGGTCACGCCAGACTTCTGGAGATTCTCATATGTGTAAGCCCAAGTGTTTCCAGGCTCCACAATCGCCGAGCCCTTGTCTTCGCTCAGTGTGATTCCGTTGAGCCGGACCAGATCAATCACGAGACCTCCCTCAATGGTCGAAGCTGTATAAGTATAGTGGCCTCCGCTTTGACTGCGAACCGACAGCCTGTGTTTGGGATATCTTTAAGGGCGACTGAGACCTCGGTGGTACTGACAGGCTGAAAGAAGCAGGAGGGAGATACGTCGCCTTGGATGGTTGACCAGAAGCCTTCCCGAGACGCCACATAGTCCGTGCCGTTGGTTGCGCCGAGGTAGACCTGGTTAGGAAATTTGGTCGCGAGAGTTTCACACTTTCACTTCGGTCAGTAACTATATACTCTCCTGGATTAAGGTCTCTTGAGGAGTTTGACTTACTGTGATGGCGCAACCGGTGTAGCTGCCGATTGCACCCCGGGAGCCGGCGGCTAAAGTAGACGCTCCTAAACGAGAAGGAACGAAAGGGAATGCGGTGTTGGAAACATGGCTAGTGCATTTATCCGGTACTTTCACGGTAGTTGACCAAGTCTGCTACGTCAACGCGCAGGTTGACGGAAGCCTGCTTGTACTACTCGTCGCCATTCCACGGCAAGGGATCACTTCGAACCTTGCGTAAGCGAGGGTACGGCGTTCTAGCATCATAATCCGGAGTTCTGTTCGGGCTTACCGGGACGGGATGTCAACAATAGAGCCTCAGTTAAGGTTTGCCAAGTTAATATCTTCAAAGTCTTAAGCCAAGTATCCCGGTTATGGAACATAGGTAGAGGGAGCAATGAACCCATAGGAAAATCGTGTTGTTCACCTACGGAGGGCATGGACATGCGCTAAAGGGGGCTTTCTGTGTCCCCACCACGGGGATTAGAGCGGCATGGAGCCTGGACGTTGCCCCGCGTGGATTCGGTTCCTGCATCCGGCTAACTTTAGCGGCCTACTGTAAATTTTGACAACTTCTGGTAGTTGAAGGCGGAGCAATCCGTCCCTGGGGCTTCATCATCATATTTCCCGCCACTTTATTGGCTGCTCTTGTGGTCCTTTGACTTATGTGAGCTGGGTGTGTTGAATGGACAGTATGTAAAAGACCAGAGAAGGGGCAGATAATAGTGTTAGTTGACGCTCTCAATGCTTCGCATTAAGTCAAAAGACCCCCTTCTGGCCCACCCCCCCTTTTGGCCCACCCTTTTACCCCCTTTTATACCAAATGTTCTACTTCTTATTATACGTCTAATAAATCCACTTTTATATATTTATTTATCTTATTTACTATATAGGTAGCAAAATAAACATTATTTATTTAAAAAAAATACTATATTACGTAATAATAAGTATTTGTTTTTTTGTTTTTTATTTCTACCTTTGCTAGCTACTTGGGCGATTCTCGATGTCGTTTACATAGTATTAATACACGGTATTAGTAAATACTTACACTATCTTGCTAGACTATTTTTTTAGATTTTCTAACTTTTTAACTTTCTCTCCTATAAAGTTTATAACTATAGATTATTAATGGTAATAATAGGCGCTACTACCTTATAAGCCCGCGTACTTAGCTAAGTTAGCTACCTTTCTAAGTAATAGTAGCTCATAATAGTAGTATCGGAGATACCCTCGTTACTATTATTAAGAATAATACTGACCTTACGATATTTACCCTAGTACTTTTAACTTTACTTGTACATATATATATTCGTTACTTTATTTCCTTTATTAAAGTTAAAAAACGCTACTTCCCTTGCTGTCTGTTGCTATCGCCCTGTCGCTATTGCCCTGTCGCTGTCGCCCTGTTACTGTTGCCCTGTTACTATTGCCCTGTTATTATTGCTATCGCTATTACTATTGAATCGTTTACCTACTCTTAAATATATACTATTAAAATACTAAGACGCGTAGTTATTATTAACCCCTAGGGCTTCCTTAATAGCTAGAAGTTTAATCTTATAAGTATTATACTAGAGGACCCCGGACTATAACACGGCTATTTTAAAGAATACGGATTAGATATTATTAACTTAAAGATCGGAAAGATGCATATTAACATAGCTATTACCTTAATAAGCGCCTAGCTTATATAACATAGTAGCCTCGAAATACCTAACTGACTCTAGAGTATTATTAATACTCTAAAAACGTAGCGTAGGAGTAGGTTAAGAAAGACTAAAAGGGATATTCTAGAGTTATTAAATAAGGCAGAAAGTAGGGGGTAGTTTTTGGCTATTTAGAGGGCGATTAATGTGTTGCGGCGGGATCGTTAGCATCTTAAGTTTAGTTAGTGTTAATAGTCGGTAACGGCTGCGGCCGGCTGTTATTAGTTATGAAGTTTATTATATAATAAAGATACTCAATATTAACCCTAATAGACCAGCTTGCCCATGAAGGCGAAGATGGCCCCCAATGAGGCGGACCGGACCCCAAAGGGGTAATAATAAGTATAAAAGTAGTTATAGTAACTTAAAGCTAAAGTTAGAGAAATGTTAGTGTTTATATACAAATTACTAGTATATACTAACATTTAAAAGACTTAAATAAATCCTTTATTTATAATTTAAAAAAGAGAAACCAACTTTATTTAGGTTATTTATACTTAAATATAATATATATACTAATTATTGATATTATATCATATATACTTATATAGCTATAATAAGTTTAATTTTCCCTATATAAAATTTACTATAGGGAAATTTTAACTTAATATTACTAAGCGAGAAAAATACTACTAATCCAAAAAAGTTTTTATTAAAAAATCTATATAAATAAGTTATATATAGCTGAATTTCAGCGTATATAACTAAGTATTACTTAAGTTATTTAGATTTAAAATAATACTTCTTAACTATATAATTTTTAATATTTAAGGCTTTAGTATTATTACGTAATAAAGACCTAGTATATAATTATAAAAATACTATACTCTTTAAATTTAACTAATATGCTACTTAATTTATTTTTTATATAATTTAATATATATAAATAAGCTAGATAAGTATATAATTAAAAATAGTAGGTTTTGGTGTAGCCCTACCAAAATAGGGTGGGCCAAAAGGGGGGGTGGGCCAAAAGTGGGTGGTTTGACTTACCTGACATCTAAAGAGATCTATTTGACATCACCATAGCATATCGAGATTGAGGTGGTTCAAGTCCTCGCTTCGTCAGGAAGACTATTACGCTGGCTCTTTGCGTAACTTAAGATTTTTCTAAAAGAATTTCATCGGGGTACTAAAGATCTCCAACAGAGATACAAACCTCGGTTACTTTCCTCATGTCGCGAAGGTATGGAAAGATTATTTCCGTGTCGCCCCAAAATTAATTCCAAGGACTTATCCAATTACTATGGATAGAATAGTAAATGATGAAATAGTAAATGATAAAATAGTAAATAATACTAGTGGCTGGATCGAGCTACAGTTTCAAGCCTTAGCTTTCTTTTCGGCTTTGGCTACATTTTGCTCAAGAGTGCGATAGATAGCTACCGGCTTTCCATCAAGGACTTCCTTCAGGAAAGCCTCAAATGTGATGGGCTGAAAGTCAGGGTACAACTTAGTGCCGTCAACGTACCCGAGAAACTCGGCATACTCTAGGGTGTTGTCTCCGCGGACTCCCATGGAGTACCAATACTCGTAAAAGATCTTCATCCTGTTATCAAAAGCACTCTTCTCGATGGCGTCTGCCGTCAAAGACTCAGCAGCAATAGCGTTTTCCATAGCCTCGGCAGGCATCTATGAAGCAGGCATATTAGCCAATTTCCAAATTAATGCTCTGCGTTTGAGAGATACTTGCGTATTCTCGTTTAGTAGTCTCGCCACTCATCTCATCCAACATATTGAAAATCTGATTCTGTGAGAGAATGTCGCCATAGACGAAGACCATCTTGTTGATGGTACGGGGATCAGCGATGATACGCGCTGTGAACCTTCCAACGTCTCTCACATCCGTCAGTGCAGAAAGAGTGCTGCCATCGCCAGCAATGAAGTTAACCGGCAAAGGGGTAGCCGAATCAATGCGTCCAGACGGGAGGCGCGGAATGCTGAGCTGATACCACCAACCGACATCAATGACCGTGTACGGAAGCCGAATCTTCTTTGCATGAAGCAGAGCCTCCTCTTTCTTTGCCAGTGCATCGATCACAGTTAGCGCAAATGTTGTGGACCTGCAGCCTGACAGGAGCTCCTTACCAGCTGGCGCAACGTCAAGACACCTTTGGCTGGCGCAACGGTGGCGAAGAAACAAGGAACGAATCGCTTTACACCTGCGGCCTTGGCGGCGTCGGCAAGAGGAATCTGGCTGCCAAGCGCACTGACGTGGATGGCCGAGATCAGGACGTCAGCGCCCTCCAGAACATCAACGAGCTCAGCCCTTGGCCCCTCAAGATCAACTACGGCGACGGCAACTCCTCTCTTCTCAAGCGCGACAACATCAGGCTTCCTCTCAGAGGCAGGTCGAACAATGGCGATAATTTTCTATCACCACTGATGGTTAGTCTCCCGGATCGGATGAACAATGAAGATTAGAAAGAACGCTACCAAGGCTGGAATGTCCGATTCGAGAAGAGCATTGACAATGGTGCTGCCCGTCTCTCCTGTCCCGCCTATAAGAGCCACCTTCATGTTGGCTTTGTTGTGTGAGCTGAAGACTAATGATGATTTCTAGGAGTTTTTGATGTCAAAAGGCCATACGTCGGTCAAATAACATAATGACCGCATTGAACCTGCTCATTCTTTATACCTACTGGGTAGGCGGAGTTTGCACAGAGGCCAACTAGAAGTGAACTTAAAACTACTCAAAGTCCGCAACTGACGTACCAAGTTAGATGCTCACTCTTGAATCTCATGCAAAGATAGCGGGTTTAGTTTACTTGGCACTGGTTTCATAGGAGACATCGTCACAACTGGTGCCCAAGTAGGAAGTCCGCACTTGATTTATAAGAATGTGCGGAGCGGGTCCCTTTTGCAACGGATTGTCACAGGCAATGCCCGTGACTTTGTCTCATTAACTATTGAATTATTGAAGACTAGATGGATCTATATTGGCCATAAATTTTAATTCTGACTTTCACGAGCCACTCTTACAAGTATTGAAGCAGCACTCGCATTTCCTCACGTTGCAGTCTGGCTTCGGCATGTGTGGGTAAAAGAAGCATATAGCAGTCGCAGACAGATGGAGACGGAGATGGTAGACAGCTTCATACTTCAGGGCGCATGAACTTTACTCTGGGTATCGAGATGCTTCGGCTTATGGGGATGGTCGCATTATTAAGGATCGGCTTGACCGGCTGCCTGGAAGTTCGTACTAGTAAGCACCGACCATAACGCAACTTTCATGTCACTAGGGGCTTCATGGAAACATCAACATCTACTACTTATTTCGCCAAGTGTTACATACTGCTCGCTGCTCAAATGTCGATTTTCTTTTGTAGGGGCAAGCCCCCAATCGAAAGTCTCATGCCGGAATGCAGTAGACATAGGTGCAGGAAATGAAGTATCTGACACAGCCTCTTCTCCAAACTTCACTCTACATACTGAACCCCCCTATGGAAGTAGTATGAGGCTCCTAGTCCAAGCAAAGCTTCCGTGCTCGCATGGAAGGAATTCCTCGGCTATCAAGTACAGGAGGCACTGAACATGTGTAAAAAATCGATATTACATACTTAGTCCTACACAAAGCGATCTCTCGCCTAAAGTGCTGTTGCCAACACCGTCATTGACCTGCTTCTTTGGGTAAGATCAAGTGGCCTCCAAAACTAGGCGTGCTATCTATGGTCGAGGCCATGAGGGTCTCAGGGGCCACTCCATTCTTGACCCCGCTCGAGCATGGAATCGAACGTGCCAGCGAGATAAGCCCCTTTCCAACCGAAAGAGAAGTTTCTGTCGGTCACAGGGATAAGGCAGAAGAAGCCTGGAGCACTTTCAATCCTGGCTAAGCCTGAGTAGTAATAGTGATTGCCTCCGCGGACAGAGATCAAAATGTCGGTCTGGGCACAGCCAGCGCGTCAAATTGCATGTTCCAGCGAGGAACTGACCGTGTTATGGTATCCCTTCAGCTCTGCACACTGAGCGCGAGACCAGGAAAGGTCTAGATTGTTTAATCCTACATGGACTCTGAGATCGAGGCTGACAAATGGATCGAGTAGTCGAGCTCAATGTACAACGTATTTACTATCGTGGTGCTGAAGTCTCGCAGAAGGAAAGGCTTGACTCAGTCGTCCGAGACCTCATCCCGATGACTTGACGACTGAAACCTAGCTTATTCGTCAGTTCGATTTCCCGTCAAATTTGGGGTTCATGTATCGACTAGCAAGCATTGCCTCATGAAAGCTCGATCGGCGGCTTTCACGTCGGACGTCCGCATTTGGTAAATCTCAGGAGGCACGGTCGGCCTCCCCGGATCGTACAAGTCTCTCCACATCCTTGTACTAAGGTACTCCAACGTCTACAATAACAACTTTCCCCAGACCTGCACCCCGCAACCCCCCAGATGCCCCGGATGAGATTTCCTTAAATTGGAACCATGATCCGCTCCCAAAAGTCTTGTCTGAGTTCTTCAGGCGACCTGTTTATCATCCCTATTTCTTGTGGTCTAAGCTTGTCTTTCTTCTAGAATTCCTCACTTGCCGTACGCCACTGCTTTCGAAACACCCGTCATCCTGGCCAAACGTCCGGTTTTTCTACTTCAAAATGCCACTACGAACCACCTGGGTACATCATAAATGGGCAATCTTTTATTGTGCTGTATCAGCCATCGGAGCCCTCTGCTATGGATATGACAATACGTACTACAACGGTGTATTGGCCATGCAGGAGTTCAAGAATGATTACGGAGATGTCCGTGATGCCACCGGCAAGCTCGCTCTGTCTTCGTCTTTCCAGTCTCTCACAGCTTCCGCTATTTACATTGGCGACTTGCTTGGCGCAATGATTGCTGCTCCCCTCAATGATCGCTACGGCCGAAAGTCCACGTTCTGGCTGGCTTCATTCTGCATATTCATCGGCGGCATTTGTCAAGTCGCAGACACAATCAGCTCAGAAGCCCTACTTGTGGTCGGACGCATCTTGATTGGCCTTGGAGTGGGCCAGTTTACCGTCACTTCATTGCTGTACATCGGTGAAGTTGCACCCTTGGGCATCCGAGGACCAGCACTCATGTGCTTCCAATTTCTCCAATCCTGGTCTCAGTTATGCGCATCCGCGATCAACCAGGGCACCAAGAGCATCGCAAGCTCTCTGGGATACCGTGTTCCTATGGGAGGCCTTGTCATTCTTCCTCTAATCATGGCCGCCCTTCTTCCCTTCATTCCGGAGAGCCCGCTGTGGTACGTTCTCAAGGGCCGTCATACAGAGGCCGAGCAATGTTTTCGCAAGATCAATCAGAGCAACCCGAACTACGACCCGTCAGAGGATATGGCTACTGCTGAAAATGCCAAGAATGTCGAAGAGGAACATGCCGAATTCTCTTCATGGGGAGCCCTGATAACGGATCCCATCGAAAGACGCAAGTTGATCTACTCGGCTGGAGCCATGTTCAGTCAGCAGATCTGCGGCATTCTGTTCTTCTACGTTTATGGTGTTGTATTCGTACAGGCAATTGGGTTGGGCGACCCTTTTCTCGTTCAACTGATCACCAACATTGTTCAAATCTTCGCCGTGGGCGCCTCTATAATCACTGTCAACAAAGTGCGCCGCCGTACCAACCTCATGATCACCAACTTGATGATGCTGGTGGCCTTCATCATTATCGGCGGCGTGGCGGTCAAGCCGCTTACATCTTCGACACAATACGTCATTGTAGTGTTTTCCTTTGTCGTCGTAGTTGGCTTCAACTTCGGTCTTGGCCCCCTTGCGTACACCGTCGCTCGGGAAATGGCAGTCGGTCCCAACCAGAACAAGATCATGTCCGCGAGTATCGTCATTTTTTACCTGACAACCTGGGTGGTCTCGTTCACCGCGCCCTATTTATACTACGATGCTGGACTAGGTCCAATGGTAGGCTTCGTATACGCTGGAACGACGTGTCTCTCCATACTGTGGACATGGTTTTGTGTGGGCGAAACCGCAGGCAGATCAAGTTTGGAGATTTCGAGATTTTTCACTGAAAGGATACCCGTCAGAGCTTGGAGGAGTCATGTATTCTCGGAAAGCGAATCCTCGGGAGAAATGAGCTCAGAAGACAAAGGCAAGGGTATGCCGAATGGCCCTTTAACGGCAGAGCACCAGGAATTTGCTGTATAAATGTAGTAGCAACATCTGTAGCGGCAGCTTTGGCACCATTCGCGTACCAGCGCAATGATATTGATGCTAGTATGTCTTTTTACTGATTTGAGTCATGGTACGCGCTGCCCAGATTAGTGGTAGCCCGAAAGACGTACGTTACAAAACCAATTAGCGCCCGAATTTCTCAAACTTCGCTGGCGAACATCCAGTCTTTGACTGGCTAAGTTCCTCACAAGAGCTGCCACCTGACAATTGGTGACTGGGAATGAAGGTTAGCAAAAGTGACGCAGTGCCACCGCCCAATTTGTACAGGTGAGGAAACTGGCATTTTCCTTGACCAGTTGCCCTCTTGGCTCGGTGTCGGGAAATCTAGAAACCTGGAATGGACAGACTTGAGGCGGATTTCCTCAATCGGAATGCCCGTCCGAAATTAGCTCCATCGGGGTGCCTGATGAGAGCCGACCGCCAACCGCCTCCTACGGCCTGACGAATGTCGGCGTGTCACCTTTATGACTTAGCGACAATGTTCTATAAGAAACTAAAAATATGCAGGATTGACGGGATTTCCTATTTTGCGAACGTACGTAGGATGGGGATGCTCTTTGTAAGTGGTGTTTTAGGCACTGGAAAGCTCGAGTGTAAATCATAGCTGAGGTGAATCGCAGATATAAGAGTGAACCATCATGCAGCGAAACCACTGTAGAAGATTCATTGTCATCGAGCTTTCAAATATTCTAGCCTTGAGAAAGATTTAACATGCTGCTGCTACCTTACTTGGTGAGCCACACCTGTGGTCCGTCGCGTCAAGTTATCTGGTTAACATTCTATGCAGCCATCCCTGCTGTGATCCTTTGGGTCATTATCGGCGGACCGATAACAAACTACTTTGTCGACAGAAAAGGCCTTCGAATCTTTCCTAGCCCCGGAGTTGCCGGTATCTCATCCTTGTGGCGCATCTTCCACTGCTTGAGATATCGGCACTTCATAGTGGTGCACGAAGCTCACGAAACGCTAGTACGCACGTCCGCATTGGTCCAAACTACGTTTCCATCTCAGATCCTCGCGCTGTCTATGATATTTGCGGCCACGGTGCCAACTTTCTCAAGGATGCTTGGTACGATGGAGGCGCCGGAGAGTTCCGTCACATGTCGGACGAAAGAATCAAGACCAAGCATCAGAGAAAGCGCAAATTACTTGCTCATGTCTTTGCGCAAAAGTCCTATTCCAGTCAATATGCGCCGGTATTTCAACTACTCACATCGATGCTTTTTCGATAATGCTCTATGGCAGTTCACTCAACTGCTTGGAGCGTAATAGCGACATTGTGAACGCCGAAACGCCGGGTAGGAAGGTCTATCAAGTTCCCTTCATTCAGTCTTTACTAGACGCCACTCACATCAACACCGTCCTTGGAATGGAAGCCCGTCTGTTGCCCTTGACCAGAAAGTTCTTTTCATGGCATCCTTACAAGAAGGCTGGCGCGGACTTCGATAATATCATCCTGCACTGCACCAAGGCGCGTTTCGCATCCAAAGACAAGGACGGGGATATATTCCAAAAGTTGATGGCTAAGAATAATGGCGAGCCGCTAAACTTGCTCTTTAGCGAGCTTTTGGCGGAATGCTCGGTCATGATGAATGCCGGCACGGAAACAACCACGGCTGCTCTCACAAACGCTGTATACCTCATCTACACCCACCCTAACGTACTCGAGCAACTTCGAGAAGAACTGGACCCTATCATTGTGCAGAATACCGTACCGAGCTACGACGCCATCGGCCAGCTGTCGTTCCTTCAAGCCTGCGTTGAGGAATCCCTCCGCGTTCGACCGGCAAGCTCAATACGCTTGCCTAGGGTCGTGCCGGAGGGCGGTCGGGTGATCGCAGGGCAGTTCGTGAGCGAGGGCGTCACTGTACCAGTCCCAAGCTACACTCTACTGCGGGACGTCGAGGCTTCCAAGGATGCTGAGACATTCCGACCTCAGCGCTGGATTGATGGAAATAAGGAGAAGATGCTTAAGGCCCACCTTCCATTCAATACAGGACCTCGAGCATGCATTGGCAGAAACATTGCCTACTTTGAGCAGCTCATGCTCATCTCATCTCTGGTACGAAACTTCGATTTTCCTCTAGCTTCACCGGGCCATGAGTTCAGGGCCTTGGAGCGGTTCGACTCTAACCCAGACGAGACGTCGAAGTGTCACAACTATGTCAACCCCAATCTGCCCTTTATTTCTCCTCCACAGTAGCTGCGAGTGTGTCAAAGAGCAGATGCAGGCTTTTCGAAGAAGGTAGAAATAGAAATCCAGACATACGAGAAAGAGGAGGCCTCTCCAAAGCCAGAATACGTACTACCAAGCCGGAGCTCTAATTTGTTTCGCGGTCCATGTACCACGAGATGTATCCAGTCACCCAAAACACGATTTCGGTCTCGTACTGAGCCATGTTGATGTTCCGCATCTGAACCTCGGGTTTGGCCCCCTTGCCGTCATTAGCTTGCCGAAAGAGAAAAGAAAGACCCAGAGCTGTGTGGACCTTCCAAAATCGGTGAAGTTACGCGCGTGCGAAGTTTATCTGGAAGAAAATTGTTGTTTGAATAGCTGAGAGATGGCCGTTGAGGATATTTAGTCCCATTTTACTGAACTAGTTGGGAAAGCCGGAAAGTCAAGTACAGAAGTATGAGATAGAGAGAGCGAAGCTCAGGGCTATCGGCTCTATGCTGCCCGGATATCCCACGGATCTCATGTCGCACCCGCCGAGCAAAAACCTCGGGAACAAGCTTGTGTCCCGAACTGAACGGTACTAGCCGCCGCCGCCGCCGCCGCAGATGTGGAGCTTCTGCCGCCTTCCGGGATTGTCCGGGGAGCGGTACACGGAGGCAGTCCGAAGATAAGGCAACTTGACTTTCGCAAACGCTGTTGCGTTCACCTAATATAAGCTTCACGCCGTGCTTGCGTTTTTTGAGGGGCTGTCATTTATGAATCCTTCGAGACAACCAGCAGAAACAGCCGCGACAGATGCTCTCGTAGGTAACATACTGTTCTTCTCGGATGCGACCATAATGCCACCGAGATCGCATATGTACGTAGGCCAAGTGCCGCGCCAAAAACATCACCACTAGATAACACCACCATCCAATTTTCGACTATCCAATTCGACTATGGCTTTCAGAGCTGAATTGAGCTTCGTTCCAGTCTATACATAATGTAGACAGATTAAGTGTCATTAACTCATAACAAACGCTACTCTGATCCATGTCATGGTATCTACTCTTCTCTCTGTATTTTCATTAAGGCATGAAATTGGAAACTAGCATAGACCAATACGTAGCATATCTAAGTGACTTCGTTTCTTGCCATCCACTCGGGTCAATCAGTTGTCGAGTCATCTCTTTTGCAAATGCTCTCTTTTGTAAATGCGGATCCAGGGAGCTCCATTTCACCTCGGTAAGTTTCTGAATATTATGGACTAGATGATCTGACCGTAATATTGTTATTGAGAACGTAAAATCTCGAAATTAAAACTCAAAGTAACAAGAAGAATAGCTGGTGGGTCTTTTATTTAAGAAAGCAGCTCGGAATCATAGGAAGGTCGTTGCGGATCATCAGTCTGTATTTGCTTTACTTTCATCGAGTTATCGCCAAGATCAAACATGATCTGAGTATTTGAAACCACGCAGCTCGAACTTGGATATTGCCTCATGTAAAATTCGTATGAGTCGTGTTCCTGCGTGGACGAAGCGGAGGGGCTGTCCCGTCGTGGAAGTTCCCTCTGAACCCTGTGCCTTGGTGCTCGACGCACAGCGATCGTGACTTTGGAACTCTGCTCTCTGCCAAGAGAACTCGCTGCTCGCGCGCCCGCTGAGTGGGAGAGGGTAAAGCTTGCGTTACATCACGATTGTCTCGTAGTCGGGATGCTCTATAATTGGACCCTGAATTCTGTGGAGGCAACTCAAGCCGGGACTCAGGGGCGGAATCCCATTAATCAACCTTGCGGCGCCGGCTACGCTTTTCTCACCTCTACTATCTGATCCGAACTTTCCGTAGCAGCAAGCAATGCCGATCACGACCACGAGGGCAGATAAGTGCACGAGGTTGCGTTTATCGTTGAAGCGCGTAAGCCCCGCCATTCAGAACTCTAAGTATGCTCTTCCCAGGAGGCCCCTAGTTTTGACGTGAGTTTGTTTCGAGGCGCACCGGCCGGCCGTTGATCGGCACTGTCGAAATGCCAACCCGCATCGAACTTCCCGCTCGGCCTCTGCCAGAGTAGCTTCTGGTCGTTGGCATTCGTCCCGTTCTTGGACATGGGGAACTCTCAAAGTAAAGGTTTACAGGCGTGGCTACAGCACGAGTCGCACTACGGCCGGACCATTGACGGAACTGGGTGAGCCGGGAGGGTTTGCAGGAATCGAGCCAAGAGAGAGTTTTTTCTCCGATCTTGATTGTCGATCCGGAGGGACCCGTAGCTGGCTTGCTAGCGCGTCACCACACCACCGCGGGGTATATTGCGATCTTATAGTTCGTAGATCACTAATTATATGTCAGTCAAATCCAAGACAATGGGCGGAGCTTCAGCTGCCAAGACTCCGATTGCGACCTCAATTGGGAGAACACTTTTGGTTTGACCTCGTGACGACTCAATATTTCCCACATGATAGCGGGGGCAAGATCACGAACAACATTCGTTGACTCGTTGACGATCCGGGTCAACTGTAACTGGACAGACTACCCAGGCTTTTATGGTTCGGTGACACTGTGGTCTTCTTGCTGGTGACGCGTGAAATGCATGGGATTTTCTCCCCAGACCACGATGCCGAAGTCTCCCACAGGCGCGGTACATTTAAGACGATGTAACGGAGGCAGCACCCGCGCCTGCAGCGATGGTGCGGTTCACTTCAAACGCGAAGAAACTCCAAAGGAATCCTGTCACGACACTGCGACGAAACATTCCAATTCACCAAGCTTAATCCTCTTCTCAGCCTTCCTAGCTAGTTCTCAGACAACGGGATGTCGATTATTCAATAGCCTTGTTCATCAGGTATGCTCTCCTCGCGCGTGTCGCAGCTTGTGACCAATTACCGATAGCGGCTTGGCAAGAAGTTATTGTCACCGCCGCAAAGGCTAAGCTTCCGTTTTGGCGGCATGGTTAAGCTTTGCCCATCCGGTCGTCTCGAATACGAAACCGATCATGATGGGCAATCCTGTGTCACGGATCTGATTACTGGATAGGCCGGACCGACCACTCAGGACCAGGTCAAGGAAACAGCTTCTGGAAAACATGATGATGGGTAGCAAAGCTCCCAATCGGGCGTGACCAAACGCGGATTTTGAATTCTACGTAGCCCTTGCCATGTAAAACACAGCCGGCTCTCCATGGACGACCTGGATACTAATTCTTCACATATAAATTTCCGTTCCCTCTCTCCTTCTGACCAGCAGTCAGTTTGTCAGTAAATCAACGCATAACTCAGGTACTACAACGTATC
Organism: Colletotrichum abscissum; assembly: GCF_030869225.1. NCBI lineage: Eukaryota > Fungi > Ascomycota > Sordariomycetes > Glomerellales > Glomerellaceae > Colletotrichum > Colletotrichum abscissum. Next base: position 157,289 of record NW_026850509.1, read on the forward strand.
ATTGCGGCTCTTTTTCGAATTCAAGAGTAAGGCAATTCCTTGTTCCTTACCGTTTAGTACTAACATCACGCCAGTGAACTTCAATTTCCTGTTCTGGTTCTTCCTTTTGGGTGCTACCAGCGTTTACGCAAGCACCTGTACTGTGGAACCACGGTCCAACTTTGACAGTCGTTTTGATTCAAGCTTCGCAAAGCAAGCAAAGCAGCAGTGCCGCAGCGCCGGCGGGAATTCCAAGGGAGGCAACTCGGTGCGGCAAGTCTGCGATTTCCGTGGCGATCCGCCCAGATCTCTTCAGCGGACGTCTCGTATTCAAGTCTCCTCGAACGGCCGTAGCACCAATGTGAATGTGAGGTGGAACTGCAGGCGTTAACCTCGGTAGAGAAAGGTCATGGCGCGACTCAGCGTCTCGAAAGGACGAGAGGGCTGTCAGAAAGGCATGCTGAATCGAGAGACAAGGAGCATCTTGATTGTGTTGACACAACCCGAGCAGATGAGAGTGAAACTCGAGGATGATCATCTTCTTCATTGTTAGCAGTGCGTACCGATGTTTCGTTCTTATCGTCTCTGATCTAGGTGTTACCAAATACACAATATTGCAATTACAGTACGCCGACACGTGATTTGTACAAGTCTATTTTACGCCAGCTTGCTACTCGAGTGATGGCTTGGTTCCTTACGTCAACATTCGAGGGTGATCATGCCATCCTTTTACGTTAGTAAACCCCTAGTCTGTCGTATCGGGGGGAAGCATTGAATTGTGATTCTTGAACTTGATGTGCCTAGCGTGGGTGTCCAATTAAGAATATGTACGTAAAACGAAATCTGTGATCGTCGATACGTTGGACAACGAGAATTGTGAGCTAGCATCCCATGCGCAACTTCGAGCCACTGTGACTTTTGATGGTATTTGCAATAGTTCTCGAAACTGTGACGCGATCCACGATTACGTATTCAGATTGACACAAAGTGTCGCCAAAGTCTATTCCTTTTTTCATGTTGGTAAACAGAATACAAGCCAGGGCATACTGGCCAGAGACCCTATAAGTAAATTCATAGCACGTTCAGAATACGACATTAGAATCCAATTTCGATCTGCTCCTCAATCTCCGTCGTCCGACCAATGGAAATAATGCCCTTTCTTTCGGTGAGATCAAACACCACATTGAAAAGAGTACCAGAATCATTCTTTCCGATTTGCTTCCGGTTGATGGAGCTTGGGAAGTTTTGTTCATCCTTGAAAAGCTCTAGCAAGGACTTGAAGCCGGCGTTCTCGCCAACATCTAGCGTTGCTAGCTCCCTCATACGGGCAGTACGTTTCGGTGAATCTACAAGCCAGAGCGGCTCAAGAACGCCCTCATGATCCAATATCAAGTTATTGGCATGAACGACACGACCATTCTCATCAGCCGGCAGCTCCCTGAACCCAATGCTGGTACACTCGAGGCCAGTAGGGCCTGAGTGGTCGCCGAGAAGAATGTGACTGCTTCCAGCTAACCCCACGCTCTTTATCTTCTCCAGGGCCTCTCTTTTTGACCTGGATTCCAGAATGGTCCGCAGAGCAAAGTGGGTTGGCATACGCTCTGAGTCGACGCCCTTCGCGCGGATCCCATTAAGGAGACATCCCACACCGTGCTCGTTGAATCCAATTTTCCCAATGATACCTGCTTCAGTGATCATTTGGAAAGCTGGCAGATCGATGCCGGGCCCACCATGCGGTTTGGCGCGAAGGATGATCAAATTTGGTTTTTGTTCGTTCTTCCAGTCCCAGTTCTGTGAGAGGAATATAGACCCTCTAGGAGTCTTCCAGCCTAGTGCAGTGCATCCGTCCACTGCCATTTCAACTGATGTAGTTGACGTGGGTCTTGTCGGTTCCGTTTCGAAGAGACCAAAAGCGATCTCGCTTCGTATGTTCAATGCAACAACATCCAGAACGTCCACGACAGCACCTTCCGCTATCCCTTCGATCTCTTCATAGTATGAGGGAAACTTGGCTTTGAGGTGTGGCACAAACTCTCGGGTCTTCGCCTGTACTGTGGACCACTCTAACCCGCTGAAGTCTTTGAAAAAATAACGGTAGAAGGCAATTGACCCAGCAACTTGCTTCGCAGCCTGATGACCTACAGCAAAGCCGATCTGCGTTGACACGGAGGTGAGCTTCTCAGGCACATAAAAAAGCAGTCAGGCGCATCACTCACCTCTCGATGGGTTCCAGCAACAGTGATATCAATCATCCTCGCAGAATGTTCTCTCGCTCGAAATTTGCCATCGTTGAGATGAGGATGCAGAGTCGATAGATGGATCCCTCTTTGGTGGTCTTACATTCGTGATGCGGGGTTCTCCTCGGCTACCTATCTCATGCAGGCTCCGGAGTGGCAAACACTAGACGGCTCGCCGGCTCTCAACATCCTCGATACGGTCCTACCTACACGTGTGCATTAGCTCCCTTGCTGTTTGCATCTCCATCCGATAGTAGCTAATCTCCGACAGTTTCAACCAATGATATCAAACGTCCCAGGCCAATTAAAACATCAATCAATTGACCACCTGCCCATACAACACTTACCGCAATACAACATGTTCTGTAAAATGTGTAGTAGCCTAGGTATTGTGTCGCGAAGTTGCCGACTGCCCTTGCCTCGTATGTACATTCACCCTTCCAGACTGCGAATGTCCAAACAGACCACCAATTCAGTAGAGAGCCTTCGACATCTCATTATATTACAACGCTGAATACAATGATGTTCGGTCAGACCCCCCAAAGAGTCAAGGAAGCCCCTGGGGCAAATCAGCTGGAACTTCCTGCACACTCCGGCGCTTAGAACGACACTAATGAAAACTCATGTAGTCTCGGAAACAATGTCAATCTTTGAGGATGTCATACTTGAGTCTCAAATCATATGTTATTAGCATCTGAGTTTCATGCACCGAATTCAAGGCAAAAGTCTGGTTCATTTTGGATCTCGAACTCTCGATCAGTGGCCTCATTCTTGCACATGACCCCTTGTGCAATGGATGTCCGTGATGCCCAGGATCTGATTAGAAACTTCCGGGCTCATGGGTCTTGGAAGAGAACGAAAACGCTCAGTATTATATATTCTCCTCGTTTTCGCCATTTACACTGGAGGAGAAGTAGCGATCTAGATGCTGCTGATGTCATTAACTGACCTGGAGATTCAGATCATCAGCATAGGTATCACATTTTGATACAGATTTTGGTAATTTGATGCTTTTAGCCTCATTTTGAAGGTGGAACTTTGCAAGTGCTGCAATAAAGCAGACGGTAGAAGTCTCCGGCACCAATAAATAGCGAAGGCGTGTTTTCTCAGCGAGGTTGCTTCATGTTGGCAGCGGTTTTGCTGTTCTTCCCTTCACACTGCTCACGCGTTTGCAAAAGCCAAGGCTGCATTATGATAAGACATTCTTTTTGGGGAGAGATATTATTGAATTGTCGAAATGAGCGTATGCGCGTTATCGACCCGAGCTGTAAACCCTCGGGTAAGCTGCTCGGGTTGATGCTTTGTTCCGCGTATTCTTTACCACCCGACTCGGGTCCGTATGCCCCACACCCCAAGCGATCCGAACCCGTTCAACCGCAACTCTATCCGAGCATTCACGGCCTGGCATAGAGTAGAGAAAAACATGCAAACACGGAGCTAATGAGGCTTAGATTTGTCTAGACTTTGTGGAGCTCGGAACTCTCTTTTGGGTACTGGCATGTCTTTACAATGTGGACAGCTTCGTTTGCTTCTCGGCGTACATATACCCGTCCATTTCTTTGCTTTCTCGAATTCCCAGATAGTCCTTTCTGACGGCAGTCTCCCTCAACATTGCTCACCATTCTTGCCGAAGTTTCTTGTAATTTTTCGTACATTCTGATCCGAATCACCAGACGCCCGTTAGCCTGCAGCCATGTCTACGGATGGTTACTTCGCGCCAGTGCCAGGAGTTAAGCCTACCAAAGGAGGAGCCTACCTTTGGCGCTATCTCCCGAGCAAACCTGCGGCGATCCTATTTCTCATTCTATTTCTATTGTCTTTCCTCTACATCAGCTGGAAGATCTGGAGGACTCGTGCTCGCTTCTGCATCGTCTTTGCAGTAGGATGCCTCTGTAAGTTGCGCAATGGCTCTTGACAAACCTCGATGTACTGACTCCCAGTAAGTCGAAGTCATAGGATATGGAGCACGCGCTAGCGCCCACGACAAGACCGACAGAATCATGACGTTCGCCATCCAGAACATGTTCATCATCATCGCACCCGTCCTCTTTGCCGCCTCAATCTACATGATCCTCGGTCGAATTATCACGAGTATCCACGCCGAGAAATATTCGATGATCCGACCAGCCAAATTGACGAAGACGTTTGTCCTTGGAGATCTGGTTTCTTTCCTAATTCAGGGAGGCGCTTCAGGCATGATGGTGATCCAAAAGCCCGGTCTCGCGACTTGGGGTGAGAGGATCGTCATCATCGGCCTTGTTGTCCAGATCATCATGTTTGGCCTCTTCTGTGCAATCGCCGTCGTCTTCCACCGCAGAATGAGACAAGCACCCACTCCCGACTCCCTGGACGGCCTAATCCCATGGGAACAGAGCCTTTACATGCTTTATGCCGTCAGTCTGCTCATCATGGTTCGATCAATCTTCAGAGTTGTCGAGTTCGCTCAGGGATATACGGGTTACTCTCTTTCCCACGAATGGACACTTTACGTTTTCGACTCCCTTCTTATGTATCTCGTCACGGTGCTCTTCGCTTGGAGGTTCCCAGAGCGCTTGAGGCCTAAAGAGGATCTGGCTTTGTGAGCTATCTTGCATAGGCCTAACCTTCGATGTTTGGTACTGGGTTGTCACATATGTGAGGGTGGGTCAAGCTTGTGAAGCAAGGCATTTTGTGGGAGTTTGCTTCGTTAGGTCGGTCTTACGGGCCTTCTCGCTGGCCGATTTCAGTCCCCACTCCAAGTCCTTAAGGAGTTTGGCACGCCTCAATGTCTAGCTTAAGTAGACGCTCTCGTCTGTTTCACTTAGAGACGGGGTTAGTAGACGCGGAATCGGTAATGCTTATCAGGACATGAGGTCAAGTCAATTCTAATGTTATTTGAAAACATGCCACGGAGGGCATTATTTTCCTTCTTTTTTCGGTGAAGGTTTCAGTGACTCAGCGAAGCTAGTATTGAAGTGGAAGATTTGGAGGATAAATGGGCTAAGCTCATGAGAATGAAAGATCCATGGAGAAGCACCTCAGAGAAAGTCTTACGCTTATATCTCATGTAATCGGCCTTGTGTGGTAAAAACAGCGCTACGAAGTAGTCCTAAGATGGGTGGGCTTTACCAGGTTTTACTGTTTGTTATAGTTCCTCCTACAACGACATCAGGTAAAATCAGGCCAACAGCCAGCTTTCATCATCCGAGTTGTCATCCAAGTCATCTTCACGTCGGATCACGAATACGTTTCGACTATTATTGAGAATATTCTCTAGGTAGTTTGGGATTGTTGTGATGGATTTTCTTATCGGAAAAAGTGAAGGCTAGGTAGTTATACATTCATCCGACCCCATTCCCGTAGTTTCCTTCGTTCGAAAACTCACTTGAGGTATTATTGAGTTAAAGAAGAAGTGAACCTGCTTGTACTAATGTCGACTTGCAGTCGATGGGGTATATCGAAGAGCCAAAAAGCACCTCCCGGATACTGAGTAAAATCCATTCTGATTCCTCCCGCTGCTGTGATCCTCTGAGGTGAATCTAGATAGTGCTCAGGTCTTAACTCTCCATCCCTAACGCCACTGCACACCTATAATCCTTGGATCACCTCTGTAATACACAGGTCTATGCCGGTGTTCTGTGTCGCTACCCGACTCTGAATGGTGCTCCTCGGGGCTCTCAGAAACGTTCAAGTCAGCCCCCATCAGAACGAAAGCCGCCCAATATGTCGGCTGAGAATAGTTCAGATGACCCTTTTTGCCTCCAAGCGGTGCTATGATTCCCTCAGTATCCTGCTTTTCGCCATTCCCAAGTAAATCCCTTATTTCGGCCAACTCTATCTCGACTGCCCGCGGAAGCGCCTGAAAAATAGCTGACTGAGCTGCCTTCAAGGCTTCTCTCAGTAACTGACCCGATGCGAGGCTTTCATAGAAGCGTCTCTTAAAAATGACTGTAATGTTGTCATTGATAGGCCACAAAGTGACTAGCACATTTCTCACGCCAGAAGCAATCAGACTTGTAGCAAATCCTGCGGTACTCCCACCACCGGCATAAGACACTCCTCCAGTGTGACAGGCGCTCATAACAACGAGCTCATGATCCATGTCTGCGTCAGTGAATTCTTCAACAGAGATGCACTCTCCGTCAGCAACAGATATTTCTGACAGTGTAGAGAACTCCTCCGAAAAGTCGCCGTGAGTGGCTAGGTGCAAGATGTCATATTGGTGAATGTTAAGGAGAATGGCTTCTTTCGTCGCAGCAGATCCAGTCAGGGCCAAATTAGCGGATTGTAATCTGGCAATGACCTCGGCTTCAATCTCAGCGCCTGGGAGTGAGGGAAGAGGTGTTACTCTTCCAGTAATTCGGTCCACGTGTGACATCCTGGATGGGTTTCCAATAGCCAATACTTTTCTTTCAACGTTCGAACGATTTCGTGTTTTTAGTGCGTAGTATTATGAGCTTAGGCTTGGAACGTACGATACGGTACGAGACTGCAAATCCGAGGATACCCATCGCGGTAGATTTCCGTACAAATGTCTTCTCGGGAATCTGTGTGAAGCTTAACTGACTAGAGGCTTCGGCTAGCAATCGACTATCCCACTAACTTCTACTTTGTACTTCTGCACAACTTGCGAGTCGCAATGCTTCACAGAGCTCGAACTTGCCGCTCGCAAAACGTGATGAGTGAAGGTTTCTGTTAGTATACACGTAGGCAGGTTAGACCTTTCGGTCGCGACGAGGTTAATAAGTTAGTATAGGTCTATTACGTATTAAGTATATAGGAGGGGAAGATCGTGGGCAGAGCCTACGATCCCTTAGTAAGTATAAGTAGGTAGAAGGGTCCGTTTATATAGGCCCAGACTGCCTACCTACCACCCCTACCTAACTACCTAATATGGCCCCTTTTCTGCCTCGTAATCCAATAGTTTCTATTGGAGACTGAGTCGAAAGGAAATTAAGATATTGGAGCCCCATTAATTGAAAGATAGGCACGACAGTGTAGGAGATTGCAAACAAAATCTCGACAGAGGAGTCGTCGTAAGGTAGTCGGCGTACAATTTGGAAAGTTGCCCAAATGTCTCTTCTGGGTAAGCGCGCAAAGATTATCTGCATCGCAGTGGGCGGAGTAATAGGGCTTCGGTCAAGCTAGCCCCCTAAATCTTGTTAAATGAGACGAGCGATGCTCTCCATGTTTACAGAATTCTGATCTACATATTCAGCTACCTCTCCTTGACCATGCCAACCGCCGTAAAACCCTATAGTTCAGTACTACATTTATCGATGTCATTCCAAAGAAGAAGGATCGAAGTCCTCCTTCATTTCAGGCACCCAGCCTTTTGGCCGTTCCGTTCCCCGGATCGCCAAGCCATAGCCCAGCTTCTCTACCTTGCGCACTGACTGTCGCATCACCTCCATTTTGCCCCTGAAGTCTCTTGTCGGAATTTCTGGAAGAATCTCGAAGCAGCTACTCAGCTCATGAATATCCATCAGAATGTTGCGGCCCTCTATGCCGGCCAGCTGACCCGTCTGGGCAGTGGTCACCGTAGCGAAACGCATCATCTCGCCAAAGAGGTCAAAGAGACCAAACATGTAGTCGTTTTCGGTGATTGAGACGTTGGCTGGGACTGCCGCTGCTGTCTCTTCCTCGCTGATGAGGGTCTGGTTTCGGAGGTAGTGGGAGAAGGAAAGGGCCTCAACGAGCTCCTCTAGGCAGCGGAGAGAGTGGGCATAGCGGTAGCGGTTGACGCCTTGGATGTCGTTCTCAATGGCGGCGAGATGCTTCTGGATCTCGCCCATGCGCGTTTCGATCTCCTTGTTGGCGAAGTTTGGAAGGTCGCCCAACTTGTTGACTCTGGCCCAGTATTAGTAGATGGCACGGGAACAAGGTGAGATCGGTGGGAGTCACCTTTGGCAGGTGAAAATGCTGCATCCCTGTTAGTCAAGTCCCATTCCAGACGAATAGTTGAATGCTCACATCTTCTTGCTCAACGCGGTGACGTCTCTCGATGCCTTGACAATGCGCTCCCTACGATCGTGGTGCTGATCTAGCTCATCGCGGAATTTCATGAACATGGGGGTGAATTGAGACTCGGGCGCAGCCGGCTTCGGTTTGGATTCATGAGTCCGCATGTTGCCATCCCGGTCGCGCTTAGACATCCTGAATTACTGCAACAATTAGACGGTGTTGGTGAGATGCGAGGTCGGGAAAACGTGAGGCCGTCGATGAAGTCAGTGACTCGGAGTGATGTTCGTGTGAGGTCGTGCAGGGTCAGAATTGAATTTAGTGGGGTCGGCAGATGGAGCACCCGGGGTGTGGGCCCAGCACACTCATCTGGGCTTCTGGGTCCAGGGGCTGGCCGGTTTTGCCCACGTCACTCAAATTTCCCATCATGGCAACATGGGGGTTCGAAGCTTCAACCCCCGAAACTCACATTCGCTTCAGCGCATCGTTTCTTTCCGGGCATATTCAATGGCTTTCTGGGTAACTCCGCTCGAATAATACCGTCTGATTAGATAGCCGACAATTCTGCGGCGAGACACATCTCACCCGATTCATATTCCAGCATGGCCGGCCTCGACGCGTTCTTCCGGCCCGTGCCGCTCTTCGGCGCCGCCGCGCTCCTCCGTGTGGCGATGCTATACTACGGCCTGTGGCAGGACGCCAACTCCGCCGTCAAGTACACCGATATTGACTATCTGGTCTTCACCGATGCCGCTCGCTTCACTGCTCAAGGGCGCTCACCCTACGATCGCGAAACTTACCGCTACACGCCACTTTTGGCCTGGATGCTTGTGCCTACGGCGTGGCAAGGATGGTTCTCATTCGGCAAGGTCGTTTTCGCGGTCGCTGACTTGCTGGCCGGGTTCTTGATCGTGCGCATTCTCGAGAGACGTGGCGTGGAGATGGGGAGAGCACTGAAGTTTGCCAGTATCTGGCTGCTGAACCCCATGGTCGCAACGATCAGCACCCGTGGGAGCTCGGAGGGACTCCTGGGTGTGTTGGTCATGGCGCTGCTTTGGGCTGTGCTCGAAAGACGGATAACGCTGGCTGGGCTGTTGCTTGGCTTCGGAGTCCACTTCAAGATCTATCCATTCATCTATGCGCCAGCAATTGTGTGGTGGATGGATGAGGAGATGCTCGGCCGAAAGGGGGCAGATCCCGCCCAGACGCAGACTATTGGCGAAGCCTTGGTCAAGTTTGTCAATGCTGAGAGAGTCAAGTTGGCCGCCGTCAGTCTCGCGACCTTCATGGGACTCAACATTGCCATGTATTCTATGTAAGAACCCAAGTGGCGGGCTATTCCGGGCAGTGCTAACCGCCTCACAGCTATGGCACGCCATTCTTGGTGCACACCTACTTCCACCACGTCACCAGGATCGACCACAGGCACAACTTCAGCCCTTACAACGTGCTATTGTATTTGACGTCCGCTTTCCCGTCCACAGCTACCATCCGCATTGAATCTATCGCCTTTCTCCCACAGATCCTGCTGTCAACAGTGCTCATTCCGGTCATCTTAGCAAAGAGGGACCTTGCAACTTCGATGATGGCTCAGACCTTTGCTTTCGTGACCTTCAACAAAGTCTGTACAAGCCAGGTAAGAGCAAGCTGCCACTCAGTCGGTCTCACAAGCTGTGGCTAACATTCGAGCAGTATTTCTTGTGGTACATGGTCTTCCTGCCCATTTACCTCCCCGGCTCAACGTTTCTCAAGAACCCGAAGCTCGGGGCGACTGCTTTGGGCCTGTGGATTGTGTCCCAGGCTGCTTGGTTACAGCAGGGCTTCAATCTAGAGTTCTTGGGCATTAGCACCTTCTTCCCAGGCTTATTCGCGTCATCCGTAGGATTCTTTCTCGTTAACTGTTGGATCCTGGGCATCATGGTCAGCGATGGCGATTCAACAGCCTTGGTGACAGGCGTCAAAGCCAAGCAATAATATCCGCAAGATGATGTAGATGTTGTAAGGAGACAAAGATCTAGTAACATTGAAGATCCCATCACATTGTGAACCAGACTTGATACCCGCGTAACCTTGGTGTATTGGTGAATGTTGTCGAGCCTTGATTCACACCCATTGAGCCAAATTTCGTCTAAGCCAATTCACAATCCTTTGGATTAATCTCAAATGCATGCAAGAGGTATTGACTGATATTGCGAAGACCGAAAGGGAACGAAAGGGAAGCTCAAAGGGGGTGTGGTTGTTGCCTGAAAGTGGACACGTGATCCGGCGTCACTTTCCCGCGATGGAACGCGTGTGGACACACGACCTTCACCCATCCTCTACCCCAACTCCACCCCGTCGCATTGCGCAACATTCTAGGCTTCAAAGCCAGCACCCGGACCACGCACCAGTCCGCGGCGCTTTCCTCCGTAGACAGGTCGCAATGTGGCTTTTAGAGACTGACGGTAATGTCTTCGAAGGTACATCTTAATCTACCCCACTAATTGTGCGAGATGCTGACGCGATTGATGTCCAGGGCGACGGCTTTGGCTCCGGCCAGGCAAACGATATCTCTTCGGCCGAACGGACTCGGAACGTATGGCTTATGACTGGGTGAACACCTTGCACGAACTTCACTGACGGTTTGCAGCCGGACAACTGGCCATCTCTCATAAGACCATCTCGCGCAAACATCTGACCATCGAGGTCGACAATGTGTCCGACGGCGATAGCGTACGTAGGCGTAATACGATTGGCTAGTGCAATAGCTGAATATCTTCCTAGCAACATCTCTCCCGCCGATCGACCGTCACAATCGAAGACTTGGGCACCAAGACCGGGACGACTGTAGACGGGCACAAATACAAGGGCGAGAAGCATGTTGTGGCCGCAGCTTCAGCAGAGATTAAGATGGGTGGCTGCCCTGACATGTTCCGGTAAGGGTCTTGTCGTTGGAAGATGCGGGAAGCTTGCTGACGATCTTCTAGCTTGACCTGGCAACCTGTGGCGCTCACGTTCAGCTTCTCAAGCCGAGAAATGCAGTCCGACCCCTTTTCGCGACTGCGTGTCGACCTTGAGCAGCTCGACGTGAAGTTGTTGGCGGATTATAACATTCAGCATACAACACACGTTGTCACAAAGAAGCGCAACACTTCCAAGGGATTGCAGGCGCTGATTAACGGAAGGTACATCGTTGCAGACTCCTTCGTGGACGCCATTGTCGCGGCCGCGACACCTCCAGAAGACGACGATATTACTGCATCCTCTGCTTTGGAAACGGACTTTGATGGCAACTGGCCAGATCCGTTGAATCATCTGCCTCCTCGCGGTGGCGAGCCTGTCGAAAGGCCTCCATCCGCGTATGCGCCGGACGAAGCCCGATTGGAAATCTTTGAGGGGTATACCTTTATTTTCTACGACAAGGGACAGTTCGATAATCTTCTGGCGCCTATCACCAACGGCAAGGGCAAGGCTCTATACACAAAGGTCGATCCAAAGTCAACAACAGTGGACGACTTCGTTCTCTACGTTAAAACGGAAGCTGGCGAGAAAGGCCTCGGTTCATTTGACGACGGTAGCGAAGGACGAGGTGTCGTAGTTGTTCGCTTCGTACCGAACAAAGGTGACGCTGTGGATTGGTATGCCGACTTTTTCACTCAGGTCTCTCTCCGACTTGATCACAGACCCATCGAACAAAACGAGTTCCTCGAGGCCATCCTCATCAAAGATGCCAGCATATTGCGCCGGCCTTTGGAGATGGACCCGACGCAGGGTCCGGCAAGCACAACACCGCAAGAAGAGGTGGCAAGAGTTGACTCCAACTCAATGGATATAGATCAGCCGACTACGTCACAGAATACGCTACAAGAGTCTGCGCCCGCGCCTAAGCCTTCTGCTACCAGAAGTCGGGTGCGGAGGGCACCGACGAGACGCTTTGCTGGATTTGACGCGGATGATGATGATGACGACGCCTTCACTCCTTCAGTGGTTGAGAGCAAATCGGTCGAGGCCGAAGCTGTGGACGAAGGATTGTTTGTTTCTCAAGACGCGCACGCGTCTAACGATGTAGCCGAACCATCACCAGATACGAACAGACGATCCCAAAGGAAACGCCCTGCAGCGCAGGACGATGACATTGAGGATATCATCCCGACAGCTGCCGCAGTGAAAAGGCGAAGGATCGCCGCCGGAGAAGAGCCTGTTCCGCGAAACGAATCACCCGAGCCCGCGGAACCGGAGCCAAAGCCTGCCCCCAAGGTCAAGAAGGTGAAGAAGGAGATTGACGTTCTAGACGTCGCCCGCCAGCAGAGGGAAGCGATGGAGGCCCGCCTCAAGGCAGAGAAGGAAGATTTAGCCAATTTGCCTGACGATGTTGACTTGGAGCAAATCCGCCGGTTGCACATCGTCGAGGAGATGCCTCTACGTCAGCCACCAGCCAACAGAAGTCACGATAAAGATGATGAAAATGGCAGGTGGGATCCACGGTGGAACGGGAGGAAGAATTTCAAGCGCTTCAAGCCGCGGGGTGAACTCACCGGGCGGCCACCTCAAAAGGTAATCGTGACCCTGACGCAAGTCAAGCCCAAGGAATTTGGTATCGGAGACGATTACTGGCTAGAGGACGACAGCCAGCGCAAGAAGAAGGGCAACGAGAGCCAGAAGAGCGGCACAGCCCAGGACGAGCCTGCGCCCCCGCCACCGCCACCACCTGTGTCTCGGCCTACGTCGCGACAACAGCGTGTTGTCTTGAGTGATGATAGTGAAGAGGATGACGACATACCCGATACCCAGGCTGAGCCCGCACCAGAGCCAGAGCCTGAACCTGAACCTGAGCCGACGCCGGCGTCACGGTTGAGGAGTACGCAGGCGACGACGGCTACGCAGTCACAGAAGACCACGCAGAGCCAGTCGACGAGACAAACTCGCGGGAAGAGGGCCGCGCCGGAACCTGCCAAGGAGCCGCCGGCGAAGAAGCCGAGGGCCACGCGGAAAGTCATTGAAGTTGCGGATAGTGACGACAGCGAAGATGAGCTCAAGTTCAAGTTTGGCCGGCGGCGTTAAGGCGGCACAGGGAGGGAGTGTGGTAATGATGATGTATGACTTGCATTCGCGACGGGCGCTGCTTCTATTGTTAGGGGTATCTCTCTATCCGTATTCTGCTTGCATGCTCGACCTGTTTAAATACAGGCGTCTACTGCCGCATCTTGCTTGTATGTGCCTCTCAGGACCAAATCTTATGTGAACCTGAAACCAGACCATGTACATCAGTCCATCTCGTCCATCGCGCTCGGCTTCGAGCCCTCTTCCTCATCTACCAACAACCCCACGAGACACGCGGAGAGCATAGTCTCGTAATTTACCCAGGGATGAATCTCCCCAAACAACTTCGTCCCATCACGCCCCGCGCCGCGCAGCAACTCAGGCTCGCCAGCCGGGTGGTACGGCAGATACGGCGTGATGTTGTACACCCTCCCACCCAACGCCATCCACGCATCCTTCCCCTTTCTCCCCGTCATTTTTTTCAGCATCGAGGGTGTGACTTTGAGGTAGGGCGTCGAGGGCGGGAGGTTACGCAGGTCCGCGTTGGGGCCTGAGATGCGCGCCCAGTCGAGCGGGGAGTGGCCCGGCGTGAGGATGACTTTGCGCGTTGGCTTGGGGGCCTTTGCGGAGTGCGTTGGCGGCGGCGCAAGGGAGGAGCCGAGGGAGGAGCTTCCGGGTGCCGGGCCGCGGTTCGGTACGGGGCCGCGGGCGCGTTGGGGGGAGTTCATTGCTGGGAAGGCGGCTAGGCGGGGAGGGACTGGGCCGCGGGGTGTTGGGGCTGGTGGCGGCATCATGTTGGCTGAAGTCGTTGATGGCGGAGGAGGGGGCGGCATGCTTCCTTTGCCGAGCGTGGAGCCGGAAGAGGAAGATGCTGGAGAGAGTGGTGCGCCGAGGGTGGGCGGTGCCATTGCCTTTGAGGGTTCTTCAAGATTGAAGGAGGGTACGGGCGCGGCGTGAGCGGCGGGGGTTGCCTTTGGTGTTGTTTGTTCTTCGGCTTCTGGTTCGGTTACCGTGGGCGGCGCCGGAGCGGAAGGATTCGGGGATGAGCGGCGGATGATTGGCGGGGGAGGAGGAGGCATAGAGACGGCGGTCCCGGTTTTGCGCGGTGCCGGTGCCGTTGCCGGTGCGGCGACGGGGTCATCGGGGAGGTTGAGCGTTGGTGGGGGAGGGGCATCGCGCGGCTGTTCCTTGGTGGAGGGCTCGGGTGCGTGCCTATTCGTGGTGGTTGTCGAGGAGGCCGTCGTCTTTGACTCATGTTGGTCGCTTGGCGGTGGAGGAGAAGAGGATTTTGACCGCGAGGAAGGTGGTAAGAGCTTTGTATCGTTTCGCCAGGCGAGGAGGAAGGGCGGCATGAAGGGGTGTATCCATGGCGGAGGAGCGACGATGACCCAGACGAAGGAGGCGAGGATGAGGGAGACGCCGATGTAGCCCATGATTGCGACCCGGTGATGGGCCGTTGGCCACGGCGGAGGTGATGGGATGGGAGGAAGAGAAGTTGAAGGAAAGGACTAGAGAAAATGTTGAAGCGTAGTTGAGGTTGTGGCTGAATACTCAGATATGGAAGCTGCGGTTGTGGTCGTGTCTCTTTCCCATGGAGGTTCTGCGCAAGATGGGAAATCTTTGTCAGCTTGCAGCGGCTGCAACATTGACTTCGGCTTTCCGAGGCCGCTGAGTGGTGCAAGCTTTAGCTCGCGGGCTGCTAAGCGACAAGGGGGGCACGGGGCTCACTGGCGGGGTTCGAGCCTTTTTCAGGCTGTTCAGTAGCATGACGCGCTACGGGTACAGTAGTGAAGAGGTGCGCAATTCAGGTGCAGTGTGCAGGAGGGAAGAGAGAATGATGAGGTAAGCGGTGCAGAAGGGGTACGTACTCAACGCTAAGGTGATTTGAGCCGGGCAACCAGCCAGACCCCCGGGACACGGTCTGACGGGTAGGAAGAAAAAAAAGAAAATAAACGAGATGGAACCACCCGGACCCCGACGCCGACCAAAACAAAAATAAGCCAGACACTACCATTCACAGGTCCACACCACATCAAAAGTCAAGAGAGGGGAGGGGAAAAAAGGGAAAAAAGCAAAGAAGATCGAAAGGTGACATGTCACCGCCGCCGGGTCCCGCTAACCACTCACCATTTGCAGACTAGGGGAACCTACTGGCCGCCCCTCCACGCCCTGCCCTGCCTGTGGCTCGAATCCTCACCGATCACAACCTACAGGGACTGGGTGCCGAGGCAGACAAGGCAGGGTTGGTGGGTTTGATGGTCGTCTTTTGTGCAGGATGCCGTTGTGTTGAAGCCGCAACGCATGAATAAACAAATGCCAATCGAGATGAATGATGGGGAAGGATGGCGATAGGAGGAGCGCGAATGCATGGTCAATGGATGCAGGAACAACCACAACACACAGTCTCTATACTATAGCACCAAAGGTTGAAGGACACAAGACGCGGCACAATAATAGAAGCGTGGGCCGTGGTCGTGAACGTGGTTCCTGTGGTTCCTGTGTTTCCCGTTGTTCTACGGATACCAAATCGAGGCGAGTCCGAGCTGGGGTTCTTCTTCTGACAGTGTCAACGATGAAGAATAACGATGTCATTTTGCATTTCTGCATCTCTCGTAATTATCGTCTCGTTCCGGACAGGCATCATATGGTTCCTTGTCTCTGCTCTTTGCCTTACCCTTTTGAATGACATTCATTCTTCAACTCGCGCCTCCTTCTTCCCCCTCATCTTCATTCCCGCGTTTCTTTCTAACCTGAACGCGTCTACTCTTGTTCTAGGCTTAAGCACCTGACGGCACATGTCTCACATCCGGCATTACTCCTGTTGATCACGAACGCATGTTTCAATCGCAACGACGTTTGATATCGAGTCTGTTCGTTTGAAATCATCTGGTACGAAACAAGGCGCAAAGACACACACCCACAACATACACGAACCAAGAGAGAAAGAGAGGCAGAGACAGACACATGCACACGACAACCTCATTCTCTGGCTCTCCTATCCACACCGAGCGACTCTGACCGACGGAGTTCTCCCACCCCCGGGCCACACACGAAAAGAGCATACGAAAACCGAAAGAAAAGAGATCAGAAACAGTAGCGATATTCGACACACACCGCATCGTGGATTGGTGCCTCGTACCGGAATTACAGGCTCTTCAACAACCCTCGCCCAACCTTGCCTTCGAAAAGGGACCCCCTCAAAAACAACCCCACTGCACACACCGCAGACAAGATTGGCCTTGCGCGGGACCCCCCTTCTTCAGGTTTATTTCCAGAATTTCCAAGGGACAGCCCGGGTCAGGGGTGGACACCGGGAGAGAAAGACTCCAAGAGACTCCAGAGTCCAAGAGAGAGAGACACAGACGGCCAGGGACGAAGCCAAGCACCGCCAGGGACGTCCCAGCACAGAGGTCTTTCGTCCAATGTCTCGAGCACCACAGTCAAGTACCTTTCCCCGAACCACCACCTCCTTTTCGCAGCGCTCCCTGGGGGAGGTACTTCCTCATCTTTAGCACCAGCATCTGCAACCGCACCCGCACACCCGCACCTGCAGGTACGTACCCGCAGCCACGGCTAGGTGCTGCCCCTTCAGAAAATGCGAGCGCTCTCCTCCGTGGGCGTTGGCGGCGGCGGTGGCAGCGACACCAGCAACAACAGCAGGAGGAGCAACAACAATCTTTCGACTGCTCCCTCGGCTCCGTCTCCCTCACCTTCACCAAGGCACGCCGGCGATTCATTGACATCGCCGCCACTGAAAGGCACTCACCCACACACCACCACCACCACCACCAATACCAAGCGTCCCCAGCAGCAGGGCAACAATAAGCTCCAACAACACCAAAAACATCTCGTCGTTCAGCAGGGCAAGCAAATGCCCGACTCGTCCCGAACTAGGAGAAACATCAGGCCATCCATCTCACCCGCCACCCGCATCAACCCCGCCGCATCTGCTCATCGTCCATCATCCAACTCGTCCAGACCATCTGGGACGACGACAACGACATCATCCCGTCCATCGGCTGCTCCCTCGGGTTCCTCTGGCCCTGGTGCCTCTGCTGCTCCAACCTCCGCAACATCGTCGCCCGCCGCCGTCGCTGTCGACCGCAAACCCACGGCGGCCCAGCTCCGAACCACAAATAATCCCACATCGACTAATAACACCAATCCCGCCGCCGTCGATCGCTCGCCCACCCCTACCGCCGCTGCTACTGCTGCTACCGCTACCACTACCACACGCCCACCACCACGGCCACTTACCGCTGCTGCCACTGGCCCACCAACGATAAACGGGCCCCGACGCATCACAGCTGCTGCCACCAGTGCCAGCACCACCAAAACAACCACCACCACCGCCGGCCCAAACACAACATCGTCACCTTCACCTCCCACCAACACCACTTCTTCAACGCCGACAACAACACCAGCACCACAGCCCGCAACAACCCCAACGTCGACGCCATCCTCAACCTCGAGACGACAGCCACCTGCCCTGTCCTCCAGCTTGCGCTCACCCCTCCGCACACGAGACCAAAATGTCCTGAACCCCTCTCGACCTGCAAACGCCGCGCGAGCGAAGCCTTCGCCTACCCCGTCGCCCACAATCGGCACATCACCAGCGTCCGCTTCCGCTACCCCAACGCCCACCATGCCCCCCTACGAGAAAGGGGGCAGCACGACCTCTCGCCAACCAGCGATGCCTTCCCTCAGCGCAAAGGCAATCGGTCGAGCTCCTCTGACCCCGAAAGTCGCTGCGAAACCTTCACCCCCGGTCGTCACCCCCATGGGTCGTCGCCGCAACGACAACACAAGTAACAACAACACAAATTACCCCACACAACCGCACATCAATGGAGGGGGTGCGAGGGACGACCTCACGAGCCCTGCGCCTTTCCTCGCCGCGAATAACATCACACCTCGCACCGGCAGTCGCCAGAGCCGTGTGAGCAGTACCAACACAACCCCGAATGGCACTCCGGACCCGGACAGGAACGAGTGGGATCGCCAGCCGACACTCGAGCCTCCGAGACGACAGGTCGTCACCTTCAGCCCGCCTTCAAGCGTAAGCAGCAGGAACGATGCAAACGATTCCAAGTTTTTCTACGCCAGCGAGGCAAAACCATCGCAAGCTTCCCAACCGAAAGCTCAGCCTCTCAAAGCCCAGCCCAGACCTCTAGCTCCTCAGCAGCGAAGTTCGACTTTCATGTACGCCAACGGCGGTGCTGTCGAAAAGAACAGGCCTACGTCACCTGGTATTGGTTTCACGCCTGTCCTGGCGCCGTCGCTTGCACCGTCCCTCTCTCCGCAACTTACGCCGGCGCCGGAGCCACCATCGAGCAAGTTCTTCTACGCCAATGGAGCTCCGAATCTACAGCCTGGTTTCCGGCCCTCATCCGCAGCATCAATGGCGGGCTCAGTCACTTCGGCGTCGAGCAAGCTGCATAGGACATCAGCAGGTTCAGCGAATGGCTTCCCTATGGCCCAGCGACCGATATCGCCAAACAAGCCATCCCAACCTCTGACGTCCGCACCATTAGTCAAGAGCAATAGCATGCCGCCTCACACTGTTGGCCGTGCCCACATGACTAGCCCTCCGCCGCTCGCGCCGCCGTCACATAAGCGTAGGACGAGTACCGACACGCTCTCACAGGTGGCGAGTCAGGTTGGATCAGAGGCACCAGCGACAGATGCCATGATCATGTCCAGATTCATGGCTTCACAAACATCGACGCCCTCCGAATTGCCGTCTCCGACAGTGCCGAGTTTCTTTGCGCAACAGCCGATCACGATTGCGTCAATAATACAGGCAGCAGACGATCTGGAAGAAGAGGAAGAGGAGGATTCGGCTGATGAGGATAACGACCTCGAAGACCTTCACAGCCCGACCAAGTCATCTCACGGAGACCCCTTAAACGACATGGTTCTCAACGCGAGAAGAGAGCGCAAGGTTCAGGATCTTGAAATCACCAACGCGTCTCTCGAGGCAATCAACAGGTCGCTGGAAAAGCAGTTGCGGAAGCAGACGGCAGAACTCAGGAGGTACAAGAGGCTATCAAGGTCCGGGCGTCTGTCCGTCCCTCCTTCGGGCGGGTCGAGCCGGATGACTTCTGCCGACTCCACTCCTGCAGGCCTAGGCATTGAAGGACTGGACTTGTCGGATCTCAGCGAGGAGGAGGCGGAGGAAAATATGGATGATTCCATGTTTGAGTCTTCAGAGCTTTCCGAGACGGATTCCATGTCAATATCAAGTCCCAAGGAGGATCCGGAACGAGACCTGCGCCGCCGGACTCGGGATGAGAAGCGCTTGCAATTGGATCTCTCGAAACATCGGGAATTGCTCGTCGACAGCCAAAAGATCAACGTGAGCATCAAGAGATGCTTGAATTGGACGGAGGAGCTTATCAAGGAAGGCAAGAAGGCCCTCGAGTACAACGTCCGCCCTAGCGACGTGGAGCTACCACCGCGGGTGCTCCGCCCGGCATACCTTGAAGAGAACGAATATGCAGAGAAGGGGCAGAAGGATGAGTTCACGACCTCATTACCGAGCAGTCCGTTAGATTCCCCGAGGAGTCTGTCGCCCCACTGGAGCAATCCGCAGGACCGCGATAGCGGCATCGAGCTGCCTGCGGACGAAAAGAAGTACAACACAACAACATAATCTACGAAGCAGACCGGATCTCATCGTCGCGGCCTGGACGTTGCGGCGGCATCGCACAACATCACCACTCACGGAACACATAATTTTCCTTACAAAACATTTTACTTTTCTTGCATGGCACGGGGGAATCAGTCCAGGTTTGGGATAAGTCGGAACCACGGCGTTTTCTTTTGTTGTCCATGGGAGGGCCTTTGAGAAAGACAGGGAAAAGGTTTCATCCCAATCGGCGGTGGCATCGGCTCTTGTCCCTTCAGAGGGGCCATCACGAGGGACCTGCCGCATACACACACTGCTTTTATTATACCTACTTTTTTCTTTCTAGTTCTCTCTCCTTTGTCACACTGTTTTTTGTGTACCAACAGATACCCCAAAGCACTTTACATATAAACAACGGAACATAAAGGGGCGGGCCGAATGAACAATGTCTTTCATGGCCGCGCTTAGGTTTGGTTTGGGAAACGTTTGTTGACTCTTGCCCGAATTTTTGGAGCAGAGCACAGAAGAACGAGACAGTGGGAGGAAGACGAGACGGGTCCAAAGCCCAAGCAGTGGCGAAGCCGATTTGTTTCATAGCAAATTCAAGCCAAGAAGGCCGGTAAAAGACCTGGCGATAACTTTATCTAGTGCGCCTTAGGTTCTCTATGTGACATGCCGAAAGTATTAAAGGTATCATTGGAGCTGACTTCGAAATCGAACGCCACGCCAGCCACGAGGTTTACTCTGTGGTTGGTTGTACTAGACACTGGAGATTATGATACGGGAAGGAAAATTTGCGAGATTGTGAGACATAAGGTTGCCATTGTCCGAAGGGATGGACCGAGACACTTTGTTTTTTTATTTCAACGTCTTGGCGTGCTAGTTCTCGAAGGAGGCGGCGGTTTTCTCAACGGTCTCACTGGAGAGTGGGTATCAAGAGTCAAGTTTCCCCTTTGAGGTCGCTTGAATGTCCATCATTTGAGACGTTGCGGCGTCGGCTGGATTACAGACTTGGTAAGACCGAAATCCGGGGAAGGGGTACTCTAGAAACTGAGCTTCAAGCAGATATTGCTGTCCAATCTGGGTTGACACCTCTACCTGCCCATTCAATGCTCCTGGTAATGGTCCAAGGTCACGGAACCCCGGTCGCTAACAGTCATGAATCTGCTTGACTGACAGGAATTGTATTGTGGAATCCCCTGTTTAAAGGATCGATGGCGGCTTGTGCGAAGATCATGTCAAGGCAACACCTACAGCGACCCTTACAGGGACTCACAGATGAGAATCTGGAGACGAAGACAGCCCACCTTCGTCGGGGGCTTGCGTGCGTTTGTCCTCGTTGGGAATAGCAGACTTGAGGGGCAGATTCGGGTTGATTAGGGCAGTGATTCAAGCTTCTAAGATCTTATTCTACTGTTGGGTGGTATTTGTCTGTGAATATGCAACTGGTAATTAGGGATGGTGTTGCTGGGTAGATCTCGTTGAAGGCTAAGAACACTTTGTTGATTTAGGAGATTGACGACCGCCAAGCTAAAGCATCGTGCTGCCCATATATCATGGGCATCGACTTTTAACCAGCTCCTGGGTCAAATTCACGGTTGGTTTCCCTGGAACAGTAGTGGTCTTTTGGTGCTTATATCAGAGTCCTTAAAAACACCTCGTTATCCTCGCATGACTACTATGCCAACCTACCTGATTCATCGTGCAGGTGCTTTACTACTCATGATGTCTCTTCCCCTTTTGATAATGTCTACGCCTATATACCTGAGAGAAAAACTTCGATAAGCTAAAGGTTACAGTATTGAGTCTCTAGATGTTGCGTATCGGGTCGGGCTGTATGACCCGGTGGAGGCTGGAGCGGTAACCGATCCTTCATAGTGACGCTGAACTCATGTTTCATCGCGTTCATCGATAGGACTGAAAAGGTGTGCTTTTGCATGTGCGAAACTGAGACAATCGAGGGAGAGATCAAATCAGAGCGCATCCGATTCTTCCTAGTGGCGCTGTATGCCTGTCGGGTTGGTTGATGCGGTTGTTGGCCTCCCGCATATGCAAGGTGATAATTTGCCCAAGGCCGCTTGTCCAACTCAAACTATCTGAAGCGCGAACCTCAGCGGGGAAGCTTAAGGAGTACACGCAAAAATTTCCATTGGATAGCCTCCAGTCTTTTTCAGAAACCTGTCGATGAGGGGTAGACTGTACGCAGGAAGCTTCGCTACTTGAGCTGTAGGTGCTTTCCTTCACATTTAAAACCCCTTGATCTCCTCTGAAGTATTCAACCTGTTTTGGACCTGTATCGCACTTCCCCTCCTCGGTCTGCCTTCATTCGGCTCAAGAAGCGGTTTGGCCCGTCCTTTACGCGATGGCTACTCCAGATAGTGTCAAAGTCGCGAGAGAGGCGGTTGAGAGCATTGCCACACAACATGGCCATGTGGCCAAAGACAAATTGCGACAAATTCACCCTGACTTGCGCCTTGAGATTGAGCAAGCATTATTTTCGAAGGATCTGATGATCGGATCCAGCGTCATCACGTACGTTTCTGAGTGACATTGGACCTTGGGGCCACATACTAACCGCCAATGGCCAGACTCGCAAAGAATCTGTACTCCAGCAAGGCCCGCTTCGTTTTCGAGCTCCTCCAGAATGCCGATGACAACAAATACGCCAAGGCCTCGAGCTTGGGCTCCAAGCCATTCGTGTCTTTCCGGGTCTTTCCCCGCAAGATCGTGGTCGAATGCAACGAGGATGGGTTCACTCAAGAGAATCTCGAAGCCATCTGCGCCGTTGGGCAGAGCTCCAAAACTGGTGCCCAGGGCTACATCGGAGAGAAGGGCATTGGCTTCAAATCTGTCTTCATGGTTGCCCATAAAGTGCACATCCAGTCGGGTTCATTCTCGTTCTCTTTCGGACACAAACCTGGTGACTCGGGGATGGGCATGATTTCACCTATATGGGAGGAGACGAGTGAGGAACTTGAATCGCCATTGACGAAAATCACCCTCCATCTCCACGATGCTGGAGACCAATATGAATTGGCCAAGACACGCGCGTCGATTAGGTCTCAATTCGAAAAGCTCCAAGCAAAAATGCTGCCGTTTCTGAGGAACATCCGACAAATCCAGGTTGCATTCTACGATGACCACGAGGAACAAACGTCCTCGGTAACTTATGACCTTACTCGGCTCGAGCCCAGCCATGTGCTTCTGAAGAAGATCAAAACCGAAAAGGAGGCTTCCGAAGAATCCGTTCAGCACTTTCGAACCTTTCACCATACAGTCGAGGGATTGGCAAAGAACGAAAACAGAACCTACTCAAAGTCTGAGGAGGCTTCCCAAGCGTACTCGAAGTCCGAAGTCATCCTTGCTTTTCCGATCTCCGAGACATCCGCACCCATCATCGAGCCTCAAGAAGTCTTTGCTTTCCTCCCAGTGAGGCCAGTCGGATTCAACTTCCTCATTCAAGCCGACTTTGTCACCGAGGCTAGTCGGCAAGACATTGTCAAAGACTCCCGTCGCAATATTGGTCTCCTCAAAGGCGTTGCTGAGGCGTTCGCTATCGCAGTCACTGAGCTTTCCGAACACGAGGCTCTACGATACACGTGGCCCTCCTACTTGCCGGACAAGAAGACTGGGTCTTGGGACGCATTCTGGCTTTCTTTGGTCGACGAGATCGGATCAAAGCTGCGGAATGCGCCCGCTTTCTATGACCATAAAGGTTCTGGCCGGGGATTGTTGAGCGATCTTCTTTATGCCGTTCCTGGGATGTTCGACGAGTACGATGAGCTACTTTTAGATGACGGCGATCCAGCAGAGGTCATTTCGCAAAACTATGACGCCACGTGGCTCGAAACCTTGAAAAACTACGGGCTACAGAACGCTACGTTCGAGACATTCTTTGAATGGCTAGAAGCAGATCTGAAGAATTCAGAAACGTCGCGGATGAAGTCCCGAGAGACGACGAATGCCTGGCACGACCACACAGCGGCAATTCTTCATTTTGCTGTCTCCAAAGCCCGCTCTCGTAAGCTATTCACCGCGCGGATCAAGAACATGGACCTCATACCTCTTGAGAGCGGTTATTGGAGGCCCGCTTCATTGGGGCCAATCTACCTTCCGTGTGTCAGTGGGCTGGATACTCCTGTCGATGTCGGGTTAAATATTCTTTGCAGGGAAGTGAAAAGTGAGATGAGAACCCTCCTTTTCGAATCTCTGGGTGTAACATCTGCCTCGTTGGAAACTGTAAAACAGGCTATTGCGCAACAGTATGCTAATGCCGAAGCTCGTGAGAGAGTTACTCTCCAAGCGTCAAACAACCACCTCAGATTTCTGTACCTGGCCGAGAATTTGGACTCGAAGACTGGAAAGCCACTGCATTGCTTTTATGTTTTCGACCAGCACTTGAGACTTCGACAGCCCTTGATTGAAATAGTCTACCTTCCGAACAACGATACAAACGGCCCGCAAGAAGTGTTTCGGAAGACTGATCCGGGCCCGAATGCGGGAGATTATGCACCTGGTCACGATGCCGTCTTCGCCCACGATCTGTACTTCTGCGAGGAGCCGCTCAAACCGGGAAACCAGAAAGTCTCTTGGCGTACTTGGTTTACCAAACATGCGTCCCTCAGAACACACATTGACTTCAACGCACCAAGAACATCTTCTCTTCCGATTTTGAAGAATGACGCAGAGTATATACGGATTTTCAGACCAGACAAGTTCATGGAATGCTTACTTCAATGGTATCAAGCACAAGCTAAGGGCGCCATTTCAGCCGAGACCATTAAACGTCTCCGTGAAGTTGAGGTACTTTGCCGACACAAAATACCCTACGCCACG
Organism: Colletotrichum abscissum; assembly: GCF_030869225.1. NCBI lineage: Eukaryota > Fungi > Ascomycota > Sordariomycetes > Glomerellales > Glomerellaceae > Colletotrichum > Colletotrichum abscissum. Next base: position 181,931 of record NW_026850509.1, read on the forward strand.
GCCCCTCTGGCTGTAGTTTACTTTCCTGTACAAAGGCTGCAGAAAAAGGTGTCCCGTTTCCTTAACGATGTCGACTTCTTCCCATGGCTTTGGCTCAATGGCAACGAAACTCATGATGAGATACCGCAGCGGTGGAAAGGTTTGCTTTCGGATCTCAATTTCGGCTGCCCTGGAAACGACCTCGACTTTGCTCTCGATATTCTCCATTTCTTTATACAAGAATCCTTGGAATCGTCATACCACTGGACTCGTGAAAGCCTTGCTAAGCTATTCAAGTTGTATCAACATATCCAAATACAATGCGCAGAAAGCGATAACCGGGGCACGGCAGTGCAGACCGTACGGTATGTGAGGATATTAACCTTGAGCTAGATGTTGTGTGCTGACGCCCTTAGGAACTTGTTCAACAAGAACGAATTCATTCACATACCACTAGCTAAGGGAGATTGCGAATGGGTTCTGCCAGGGGTCTGTGTATGGGACGCGCCGCAAAGCATGGCCACCAAGCACGTACTGAATCGCCTCTATCAACCCTTCCTAGGCGCGCCGAGCACGATGAAGTCCATATACTCAAGTTTGTTCCAAGAGACAGTTGGTATCGGCAATTGCACGATCGAGATTTGGGTTGAGGAGTTGAAGCAACTTAAGGCTTCGGAGTGTGGCGACATTGACAGAATCGGCAAGATTTACCATGCTTTGCACCAGTTGATATTAGGCAAGACGGAACCCAAACAAGTGGGTCTGAGGTATGTCTCCCGTTTGGATGACTTTCTATTTTGAGGGTTGACGATATGCGTACTATAGAGAAATTTTCGAGAACGATGCTCTGATTCTTGTCCCGTCAGACGATGCTTCTTTATGGTACAAGACGTCGCAATGCGTTTGGTCCAACGCGGCGAGGTTGAGAGGAAGGGTATCCCTGACAGACAACTACCAAAATCTGGAAGAGTTCTTTGTGGGCCATCTCGGCGTCAAACCTTTGGACTTCTCCATGGCTATCGCTGAGTTGGAAGATGCTGCAGCTAAGGGCGCAGCGGTGAAAGAGTTAAAGGAGTCAATATGGATTGTCAACTCATTGCTTCCGTCGAATTGCTTGGCGTCAAAGCCTGACATCCCACACAACATCTTCAGCGCTCGAATCTTTCCCGTAAGTTATCCAGATGGGCGTGTTAAAGCCGAAAACTTCCTTAACGATTTCTTCATCATCGATCGGGAGTCACTTGGCACAATGTTCAAGAACAAGGTTAGGCTTCTTGACTTTACACTGGAGCAGGTTGCTCGCCTTCGGCCCTTTATCGAATGGCTAGATCTGAGACGCCGATATCTTTCGGCTCAGGTCACGGAGACTACCTCTTGCAGCGGCGGAGCGACATCCCCAACATCGAACCCACAAAGGCAGATTCGCAATCGAGCACATGCTCTGCTCAGAGTTGCGGCACACTTTGACAGCCCACGTTGTAGAACCGAGAAAGAGAGGGATTCTTTCTACAGCATGCTGAGGTCTGCAGAGATCTATGAGACCGACGGTATCTCTTCAAATCTCAGTATTTTCCACGATGGTGCCGTTCACACTGTTAAAGGCAAGCAGATGACCCTACATATTGATGAAAGGGAGGGAAGCTTGAAGGTCTACCTACCGCGCGCGAAGGACGTCCAGGAATACATCTTCACCAACGTACTCCCGAAGAACTTCGCAGAATGGATGATGAACTACCATGGAGAGTTCACGCCTGAGAGTTTGACCGCAACCAAGAACATCATGCTGGCACCGCATTCCTTACTCAGCAGAGCTCTTACAGACAGTGGCATAGCCACCGTCGATGTTGCCAATTGCGACGAGGCCGTGATACCAGAAACTCCACACGCAGCTCACAAAGGTGGCGAGACTCGCGAGAGTGCCAGTTCTTCAAACTGGTCGAACTTGACCAAGTCAGAGGGTTCGGAGACTGGGAAAGTGTTCTCTCCACAACAAAGGTCGTCATTTGGTGGCTCTCAGGATCATTCTGTGGACGAAGATCGCTATCTTGCGCTTTTGAAGAACATTGTCGCCGCAGGACGAAGAAGTACGAATACTCTACCGGTCTGTGGAACATTCGGCATGAGCCAGCTGCAAGACAGTATCTCTGGCACCGGCCACTACGTGGATTTTGGCGTGCGCAATCTACCTACACTTGAAAGAGATTTCAGGATAGGTGCGGCAGGCGAATTGTTCGTAGGTATCTATACCGTTGTCAACCTCTCAACCTTCAAGGATATATGGCTAAGGGCACCGAAACACCAGGTCTTTGAACTGCTTTCCCACTTGCATGATGATGGAGATCCCGTACTATTACCAGAGTTCTCTAGAGATGTCTGGCAAAGTAGCATTCGCTATCTCGTCAAAGGGCATCCAGATTATACCGAAATGCCGCAATGGGATGGTTACGAGACTTCAGACATTGTATACCAAGACACCAGCAACCTACTGACGGCTCTCTTCATCGAGAAGGGTTATCTTCGGGAGCAACCGAGGGCTTCGGTTTCCAGTGGCCTCAAGTACTTCATCGAAGTCAAGGCAACTACTGGACCTTGTGAAACGCCATTTTTCATGAGTCCAGCTCAGTATCAAAGAGTAGGTCTACTTCTTATCCCTTTCTTTATCCAGACAGATCCCACGGTGTGTGATAGAGCTAAGAAAGTGCAGATGGAGAGTCAATTCTTGACAGAAAACAGCCACGCAGCCTATGTTATCTTCCGAGTTTACAACCTTGGTCGGCAGAACATGGGTTACAAGGTATACTTAGATCCTGAGGAACTAAAACGCCGTGGGCAATTGAGCTTCACTGCCGAAAAGTGGTCAGTGATTCCAATTCAAGGCTGCGTTGGGCCTTGAGAGCTGCACTTCGATACTGTAGTTTCAGACTTTTCTTCAGGCGTGTAGTTGAGGCAGTTGTTAAGTGGTCCGGGGTGAGGTGGGGGCCCAAAGTTGGATTGCCACCGCATGGTAAGCGTACATGTACAGTCAATACATCGAATCTTCTCAATTGACCTCGACAATGATCTTACCATATTGGGTGATGAGATCTCCTAGTTTACCGACGGTTGCAAGAAGCTTGCCGCTGATTTGAGTCCACCAAGAGCACCGTAGAGTCATACCCATAGCACCTTGATTCAAGAGTTCAACAACAAAAGGCTCGTGTAACGACAAGAGCGGCATGTGGAATATCGAGAAGTCATATCGATCTAATTCAAGATCCTGGAAATGCCTCCCAAAATTCGTCAGCAGAATCGGTTCTTGATGACTTTTTGGCATTGCTGCATCTTCATTATACTTCAAATCAGAACCTCAACACCGCCGCCAATACCTCCTCCGCACCAACAACCTCCGCAAACTCCCCATCCAAACTCGCCAAATTCACAGCATGCACAGTCTCAGCATCAAACCCGCCCTTCTCATACGTCGCAACCGCGTCGCTCACCAACAGTACACCGTTACCATCTACCCCTCCATCCTTGCCCAGAACCTGCAAGTTAGCCGCCATCCGCACCGTAGTGCTCACGCAGTGATCAGTCGTAAGTCCAACCACCACGAGCTGCCGGATCCCGGCGGACCGCAGCTTCGCCTCAAGGCTAGTGCCGATGAAGGCGCTGTTGAAGTTCTTCGTGAAGACGGGTTCTGAGGGGAGGGGTGCTGCGTAGGGCAGAGGTGCGACGGAGGGGGTTGACGAGCCTTCGAGGTAGTGTGTCGGGTGGAGGGCGGAAGTAGGGGATACGGAGTGGTGGTGGACGTGGAGGATGAGTACTGGCTTTTGCTCTTGGGAGGTCGGGGTCGAAATGATGGTTTCGTTGTACTTGCGTGCGGATGCGAGGAGTGTCTCGACGTTGGATTCGAATGTTGGTGTGCTGCGTGATGAGCCCCAGTGGGTCGGGTGCTTGAAGCCCTCTTGGATATCAATCAGGACGAGCGCCGTAGGTGTGGTCGATGCGTGACGCATGGTGATGGACAAGCTTCGACAGCCGTTGAGTATCGTTTTGACAATTAGAACAATATGACCTGTTATTGATGATTTTCTGGCTGGGATATGACCGTCCCTGGTGATCGATGGGGGTTTATTATGGTAGTTGCTATTTACTATGCTTACAGATCAAATCAATAGACGCCCTTCTCAATTCGGCTAGTCGTTGAAAGGGCGTCCAATGGACTTCAGGGAGTGAGAGAGGGTACTCGATTGCGACAATTTCGGCCCCTTCTTTGGCTGTCATTGGTATCATAGAAAGCAAGAGATGTTACCACACGTCGGGCTGGCCCGCTGCATGGATGTTATCGACAGCAAAGCTGGCGAAAAGTCTCATTGATATGCTACAGCGTGCTGAATAGCGTCGTGAAGAGTTATGCGGGGTAAAGCGAATAACATGCCGTTCCACATATCCGCCAACCTGAGTTCACAATCACAGATTTGGAGAAAAGGTAAAAAGCGAACAAGGACGAACGTATCTCTCACATTCAGCACAAATGTCTCTGGACACACCATAGACACACACGATCAACAACCACAAAATGCAAAAGAGATCATCGCTCCCGAGAGGGAACTACGCTTACATGCCTCGTGGCGGAATCGAACCGCCGATCTTCTCATGTCACTAGGTACTAGTGAGACGCTATACCACTTAGCCAACAAGGCGATGTCTCGAAGGTGCCAGCAGCTAGCTCAAGGACCATTGCGCCGGATCCTCTCCACCAGCCGACGACACCCCACCAACCTAGCGAGAAGGCATGCAAGTTCCACATCGAGAGTGTTCAGTTCTCGAGATGCTCGAGACTCTTCCTTTCTATCGAAGTGGCTCTTCAAACCCTAGCCCCAGACACCAGAAAGCGGAAGTGCATGGCCCGAGGTGAGTTATCAGTCAACATCCTCGTCTCTTAAGAGGGCTTACACAATCCATCGCTCTCCGGTTCTGAGGACCACAGCAGCACCCACCACAACTCATCTTAGCACGGGAAGTCCTTCGTCACACAAATTACATGATGTAGGTCCACGGTAAACAAGTCAAGAAAAAAAGTCCAGGCATCCAATCAAGTCCATCATAAAAGTATACTTTGTATTCGCTGATAATATCAGTCACCCATGCCGAATGGTGAGTGGGGAAGCCAACTCCAACAAACAACCGTCAAGTAGTAGCCTCTCCCAAAAGTCCCGTCTATTCGCTCAAGTAGCCCAGAGTTTGTAACAATCAGGTAAAGGTAGGTAAGCTAAGGCCCCAAAGAAGAATCGAAGTTTCAAACGGTTGTGGTATCTCGTGCGCACTCTGTCCCTCTTTTCCCCCCGCGAAGCAGTTTATGCCTTCTCGGGCTTGGGGACGTTGGGCGCATCCTCAGCGACGTCCGCTGATGGGTGCTTCTTGCCCTTCTTCTTGGACTCCTTATCCTTCTTGATGGCTGCCTCGGCGACGAGCTGCTCGAAGACGAGGTAGTCGCCTTCCTCCTCGGGGGATCTCGCGGCCTGGAACAATATGTTAGCACCATGAACAGAATGGCAACCAGGAGAGAAAATATTACCTTGGAGAAAATGTCACCGATGATGACCAGTGCCTCAGCGCGCTCCAGTCTCTTGGCCAAGGGGATCTTCTTGTCGTTGAGTACGGAGTCGCACACCTCACGCAGCACACTCTGAATCTCAAACTTGGAGCCGCGCCATGCGGCAGTGAGGATCTTGCCTGTGACGCGGCGCTCGTACTCGGCCTTGCGGTCCTCGGACCACTCCTCGCCGCCCTTCTCCTCCATGCGCGCCATCTCTTCAATGGTCTGCTGTGCGTCGATGGCAGAGCTGATGGTGTTCCAAGTCTCCTTCACGATCGTGCCCTTGTCCTTGACGCGGCTGAAGAAACCGCCGATGCCCAGGAACTTCTGACTCCGCAGCAGACCGGTGGCCTTGGCCAAGTACGTCTGGCCGATGGCGTGGAGGATATCCAGACCGAAAGACTCCATCTTCATGTTCTCGACCTCGAGACGAGTCTTTTCTTGGAACGCCTTGGTGACGTCAGCGCCCTTGTCGGTCTCGGTCCACACGCTTATTCTGTCGAGGAGCTTGCGGGCGAGGGTGTCGACACGCTCCTGGCGGACGCGGGCGCGCTCCTTGTCGTAGGCGGCGAGCTGATCGCGCTGCTCCTTGGTCAAGCTACCCTTCTTCTTCTCCTTCTTCCGCAGCGACTCCTCCGACTCGGGCTGGCCTGCGACTTCGTCCGAGGGCCTGTCCATAAGCGCAGGCCGGAGGGGGATCTGAGTGCGCTTTGCGGTACCCGAGGTACCGGACGGGCTCGGTGACGGTGTTCTAGCCTCAGCGGCGTATGGGGGAGGAGGCGCGTTGGCGGTGCCAGCAGCGGCAGAGTCGGCTGCCTTATGAGCCTCCTTCTCATCTTCAACGACGACGGTTGGCGGAGGAGCAGCGGCAGCACCGGCGGCGGCGCCAGCCTTTTCTGCGTCTCCAGCCTTCATGCTCTCTTTCTTGGCCTCCTCAGTGCCAGGGAACTCGCCGTCGGCAGCTTCGGCGCCCTCGGCACCCTCTTCACCCTCCTGCATGGTGATATCCATAGTGGCCGTCAGATCCTTCATCAGGCTAATCTCACCGATCCAGTCGACAAAGGCATCGCCGCCAAAGATGGAGCTGAAGAACTCGGCCGGGTCGGCAAAGCCCTCGGAAGGCTTCGCGCTGTCCTTTCCATACTTGTCGTAGGCTGCTCGGAGGTCCTTGTCGGAGAGGACTTGGTAGGCTTCGCCAATTTCTTGGAACTTTTCGTGGGCGGAGGGATCGTTGGGGTTCTTGTCTGCAGGGCGTTCAAGTCAGCTTCCGTGACGCAGTAGAGTGCAGTAGAAATCAAACAGGTGATTTTACATACCCGGGTGGTGAACGATGGCAAGCTTTCGGTAGGCCTTCTTGATTTCGATGTCTGTGGCGGTGGGCTGAACACCGAGAGTGTCGTAGTATGCGGTGTCGACAACCATGGTCGCAAGGAATGAGGGGTATTAGGTAGAAGGAAATCTAGGTATAGAAACGGCGCAAATGTTTTCTTCGTTGATAAACAAGAGAAAAAGGTTGAGTGAGGGAGCAAGAGGTCCTCTGCAGGAAAGATCGCGGGGTGATGAGGGTAGGGATAGACTTGCGAATCGTGATTCAAGCGAGAATCACAAGGAATCGGACGTAGCGGCGGTCGAATGAACTGGGCGGTGCGGCGTGCCACACCAAAAAGTGACCCAACTGCTGCAAGGTGCCCGCCGATTACCTAGATTTTTGGGTGGATTTACGTTTTCGCGGTGCCCCGCCAGATTACGTCGTTGGGCGAGACCTATGGGCGCTGGGCGGTCACCAACGGTGGGTTTCAGTGAGCATGGTGGTGACTTTTTGGTGAGTAACCATGCACTGCCATGGAACGGCCAGGCTGAATTACGGTACCTACTTCTGAGCCTTACGGCTGGTAAGGTAACCTGCCCTCCCACTGGGTGCTGGCAAGGTGCCATTCTTTCCCTCCCGCCCTTTCCATAGGCTGCATGGACGATGGCGATGTCCACTGCGGCCTTGGAGATTACGCGGACAGGGACCTGCTGGCAGGGATGACGTTGCACGGTCCAGCCCATCTGCCGTTTTCTGTCTGCATCACAAAGAGTCGGTATCCAAAATACAGATTCCCCCTCAATCCAAAACATTTTCATGAAGTGCTTCTTTGGAAGTTTTGGGGGAGAAAAGCATGGCTCGTGTCAGGTTGCTATCCCGGGCTCTACAGCGTCAGCTGTCACATTGCAAGCGACGATAGCTGATAGCTGCATCACGATACTTCCAGGCCTCCAAAGTGATCGACAACAGTCGGCGATCTGCTTCACAAGCTTTCAGAGCTCAAGTCAACCGGACAACGCCGAGATGACTCTTCTCCACCCCGGCTGCACCGACTATCACGCAAAGGACACCGTTCAATCTTCAGCGCCTGCCACCAGCCCGATGGCATCTGGAATCATGCTATGCTCACTGCATCAATCTGGACAGTCTTCAACAACTCAAACTGCAATTTTTCTAGTTCATTCCAGTCTCTCTAAGTCTTGCCAGAGCGGCTGAGTTCCCATATGCGCCAAATCCGATTTGCTTTTTTCCCTCTTCTATTTACACGACACCGTTGGCCTTCATGCGCTCGAAGCATCCCCTGTAGGCGTCGTGAACCTCGGGCACCGTGTAGTTGTACTCCTTGAGCTTCTTCTCCAACTTGGTGGTGTCGAGCTTGCAGTTGCTGCGGCCGGCCTTGATGACCTTGGCCTGCTCCTCGAGCGAGAAGTTCTTCCATGTGAAATCGGGACGGACAATCTCCTTGAAGAGGGAGAGCACCTCGTTGTGAGAAATGGCACCGGGGTTGGTGAAGTTGTAGATGCCAGTGTCCTTGTGCTCGGCCATGAGGATGGAAGCCGGGAGGAGATCGGTGAGAATGGTGTTGGAGTTGGGGATATCAACGACACGGTCGTACTTGGCAATCTTGGTAACAAAGTTGCGGGAGTGGAGGTCGTCGCTGACGGGCATGCGCAGGCGGAGGATGAGGCAGTTCTTGTAGTGCTTCATGATCTGCAGAGTACCCGATTAGTGATTGATCCAGACGCCAGTGACTTGTGATTTAGAACATACCTCCTCGACGTGACCCTTGGTGTCCGAGTAGAAGCTGCCCTTGAAGTTGGCAGGGTCGGTCTCGAGGTAGCCAGCACCGCCAATGGGGTGGGCGTCGTCGTACTGGTAGATGCAGCCGGTGGCGAAGACGGTGCAGTGGATGCCCTTGAGGAAGCAGGCATCGGTGAGGTTCAGGGTGCCGATAACGTTGGATCGCATCGTAGCCTCCTTGTTGTCCTCGCACCAGTCGACATTGGGGCGACCAGTGCAGCCGGCGCAGTTGAGAACGTGGGTAGGCTTGACCTTCTCGAGCTCGGCGAGGACGCCCTCACGGTTCTCCATGCGGACGGTGGTGGTGTAGACCTCCTTGCCCTGTCCCTCAAGAAGGACCTTGAGGTGGTTCGCAACCCAGCCCTCGCCACCCCAGATGAGGAACTTGTTCGCAGAGTGTCCGTTGGTAGCCATTGTGGATGATGGTGGTGTTGTTCGTCTCTTGAGGATTATAGTTTGAATTATCGGAGGGTGGTCGGAGAGGGGTCGGGCGGGACTTTGTCAGGATTCGACTGGCTGCTGGGATGGTGAAAGTTGGTGACGGAGTCGGGTGAGATGTCGATTCGGACGTCTTATATGCTCGAGGCTGGCAAGGGAGAAGACAGCTGGGAGGGTGAGGAAAGAAGAAGAAAAGGACAAATTGAGTAATTTGTAAGACAAGCCACTCGAACAGCAGGGCAAGGGGAGAAAGAGTGTGAGACGGATTATTTATCTGGGGTAAGCGTGGCAGGTACGAGGCCAGGGAGAGGAGGAGGGGAGGACATAAAGTTTGGGTTCAGGTACGAGTCGTACTATCTGCCAATCTGCCACTCTGCCCTTTCAGCTGCGCGCGGTCTCGACCCTCTCGACCCTCCCGTCTTCCGGTATGCTGGTCTCTGTCTGGATACCTACTGCAGAGCAGCAGTAGTAGCACAGCCAGCAATAATTAGTCGCAGCGACTTACATTGGACAGATGGTGTGTTCAATGTGTCGTTCCCACCCCCACCTTCGGGAGGTACCACGGTCAAAGGTGCGACCCCGTAGCGAAACTTACGTACCTCGAGTACGAAGCTTACCAGGAGCTACGTTCCATATTGATAGCTGCTGTTATCGGAGAGAGTATCCGTAGCAGACAGCTATTTTCGTCCTGGCGTCCCCTAGCTTTGTCATGAGCTCTGGTGAAGTGGACTCCGTGGAAGATAGTCACCAGTAGTGGCAGAATATGATTAAGCCGACCATGAAAAATCATAATGTTAGCAAGAGACATAAGGAAAAAGTAGCTACTTAGCTACGTGGTGTCGCAGCAGCTCCAAGACAAGTATCGCGGAAGTGATGCGGTCTAGGATGAAGGAGGCTAGACGGATGAAAAGCCTCCCTTGGGGGATGCAGACAGTGAGACATTGCCGTCCGATGGCTCACCGCATTATGCTCCCTTGGAGGTAATGGCGGTGCCACGGTGGTGGTGGCAATGGCGGGCGGCGGCAGACCAGCGAGGGTCGAATGCCGCGTCGGCCGTGGTGGGGACCAGAAGCCCGGAGCCGCAAAGAGACGTCCATCTCGGAAATCCTCAAGGGTCTTGGCCATGTGCTGCTGCGATGCCACCGTGGGATATCCAGAAAACCAGACGATGGGTTGCGCGCTGATCGGATAGTCGGGCCATGAACATGAAGGGGGAGGCTGAGCCATGGGAACAATTGGACTGATGCCGTGTCGGGGGGCTGACATGCGTGGAATTGCTGCTGCTGCTCTCCACTCACACCTCGATTGGCGTATGCAGCAGAGTCGATAAATCATCTGTTGTCGGCTTTTTCTTCTTTCTTTCGGTGTGTGAAGAGGAGAAACTGCAACAGAAGCAGCAGCAAGGTAGCAATACCAAAGGTGCGAAGAAGATGCCAAGGATAAACGTCGCTAAACAAATGTCATGTGAGTTGAGCCGTTGGTTGCTAACCAGACGAGAAAGAGACGACCCCAACGGAAACTTCGTTCGAAAAAGGCAGGAAGGCAGACCCTGAAATAATGAATTCCTTCCACTCCCAGCATGGAAGGAACCGCCCTCCGTGCCCCGCACCTGCTGAAATTCGAGAATGAGAAGCAAACGACCCGGAAGGCAGGGACCTGCCCCGCCATCACCTGCCACCTGCCAATCAGATCTATTCGTCCATCCCATTGGCTCGCCTAGCTTTAGCCGAACTGGCTCGGTCAGTGCGTTCCTGACACCAATTTCAGTGACTGACACGCTGAAGCGGGCAGCGTTCAGCGGATAAGGCACCACACACAGGCGGGGCATCACTGTAAGAGGCGCTATCTGGCCGCCTTCTGGCTGTCAGTAGACCACCCCACAGCGCTGAGGCCAAGCCTTAGATGCCCTAGAGGCTTACCTAATGACCTCTACGTACCTCGAAATGAGGTGAGTGTGACGGGAAAACGGTCCCAGGTTGCATTTTCCATGGCAATTTGGAGAAAAGGAGCTGGGGTCAGCTGCACTAACGTCCTTTCCCCCGTTTTGGCGCCTTCCTGCCCGGATGAATTGGTCACTTTTTTGGACTTTTGATTTGATGACAGCGGAGAACTTCTTTCCCTCCTATTCTTCCGCGGTCTTGTTGTTGAATCCCCGTCTGCCGTTCATCCAAGGTCAACAATCCAGTTTGCTTGTCGACTCTTCTCCAAGCAACAGCCCGTGTCCTCCTTGCTATAAAACGCACGCGAATTTTGAGGTCATTGACTGGAACGTGAGCAAAAAAAGCAGAAGCTGAGACCACCTGCCAACGACTGCGCGCGCAAACCTTCAATCCGCAGCCCACGACGAACCCGCACATAGCCAGCTACCTTGGTCAACTCCACGAACTCTACGAGGACTGACTGACTTAACTTTGCTGCCACCTACGAGACTCGACTTCGTTCTTCCGTCGTCAACTCCTTAAGCCTCTGCGCTACTGTCCGATTCTACTGTGCAATCCGCCGTCCGCCGCGACGACAGACCGCCATCATGGGTGTCATTTACTACCTCCTTCACCCCAACCAGCTTCGCTCCATCATCCAATGGTACGCCGCCTGACTCCCTCTCACCGAGCACGCGCGCCCAGACCGCTTTGCTGCTTCTCTACCTCACATCTGCTGATACACTTCTAGGAAGGTCTGGCACGACCCCGTCCACCACCGCGATCCCTCAAAGGAAGACCCTACGCTGAAGTCGTGCTTCGAATTCCTCAACAAGACGAGCCGTAGTTTCTCCGCCGTCATCCAGGAGCTCAACCCCGAACTTCTGGTTCCCGTTTGCCTGTTCTACCTTGTGCTGCGCGGCCTCGACACCATCGAAGATGATATGACATTGGATATCAAGGAGAAGGAGCCTCTGCTGCGCCAGTTTGACAAGTACATGGAGACGGATGGCTGGACTTTCACCAAGAACGGTCCTAACGAGAAGGACCGCGAGCTCCTGGTGCACTTTGACGATGTCGTAACTGAGCTGAAGAAGATCAAGAAGCCCTACTACGAGATCATCAAGGATATCACGATCAAGATGGGTAACGGCATGGCCGACTACGCTCTCAACGCCGAGCACAACGAGAACGGTGTTGCGACCATCAAGGAGTACGAGCTTTACTGCCACTACGTCGCCGGTCTCGTCGGTGACGGCCTGACCCGCCTCTTCGTCGAGGGCAACATGGCCAACCCCAAGCTTCTCGAGCGCCCCGCGCTCACCGAGTCCATGGGACAGTTCCTCCAAAAGACCAACATCATTCGCGACGTCCACGAGGACTATCTCGACAAGCGCCGTTTCTGGCCCAAGGAGATCTGGAGCAAGCACGTCGACACCTGGGACGATCTCTTCAAGCCCGAGAACCTGCCCAAGGCTCTCGAGTGCAGCTCCGAGATGGTTCTGAATGCTCTCAAGCACACTGAGGAGTGCCTGTTCTACATGGCTGGTATCAAGGATCAGAGTGTCTTCAACTTCGTCGCTATCCCCCAGAGCATGGCTATTGCGACGTTGGAGCTCGTCTTCCGTAACCCTGCCATCTTCAGCAGCCACATCAAGATTACCAAGGGCGACGCATGCTACCTCATGACCAAGTCAACACAGAACCTCCAAATTGTGTGTGAGGTTTTCAGAGACTACACCCGTCGGATACACAAGAAGAACGACCCGCGCGACCCCAACTACGTGCAGATTAGCGTGCAGTGCGGCAAGGTATGTGGTGGTGTTTCTTTATCTTTATCTAAAGACACATTTGTCTCGCGTCAGAAAGTCAATTGCTAACGGTTGACCCTCCAGATTGAGCAATTCATCGACTCTCTGTTCCCGAGACAGGACCCCAAGCTGCTCGGAGATGCGGCGAAACAGAAAGAGCGGGGCCAACCGGGTATGGATGCAGGCGAGGCCTTCGTATTGGGCGGCATGGTTCTGTTGACCCTCTTTTTCGTATCTGGTCTTATGGTGAGTAGCTCCGAAATTTTCTTCTTCATTTCCCTCTCGTTCCTCCAACATCAACCTTCACCCTCTGCTCTTCTACCCTCAACTCTCAACTGATCACCACCCTCAGATTGGAACTGCCTGGTTCTTTGGTGCACGCTTCGACTCGTTGTGGAAGACGGATAGCATTTACTGGCCTGGCAGCGAGACCGGCGCGGCGACGCCGATCGAGCACAAGGAGCTGTAACTCTACCAGACAGACAAGAACAAAAGTTGTTCTTTGACTGCTACGCTGCATCTGACTGTTGACGGTACATATTGACGAGGAGTTTTCGGTTGCTCGCCGCCGGCATGGCTACGAAATATTGAGGAGCCCATACTAATCTTGCTAATACACACCATCCTCGTGATGGGTTTTTCGCGACGCATCTGGTCTTGTTGCTTTCATATCGATCGTCTGTCCGACATGATTTACACAGTGACATCCACTATCCCTCCTCAAACCAAGCACGGATGTCAAATTGCAATTCAGTCCCATCGCAAGGTGGTCATGACTGTGGTTGTGCCGAAGAAGTGCTGATATCAAAACCCACCGGCAAAGACCCCGTCCATCACGCGGCGGGTACGGGGCGGGCGTGTCTTCCATTGTTCTCGGGACGCGCTCTTTTGCTCCGGCTTGCAAACATTCTTTGACCATGTTCCACTGTTTCACGTGTTTCTTCTTGTGACTGCGACAGGCCCTGTAATAGCCATAAGGCTGGGTCAACTGAAAGCTTACTCGTCTCGTCTGGCCCCGGGGCCTACGGCGAAGAGGTGACAGGCGCTGTCACGGCATCAAGTAGATGAGCCTGTCGCCAAGACCGACATGACCTGTCTCTTCAGTACTTTTCTGGAGGAACTTGTCTCGATTTTGAAGTCCATGGAAGAGCCAAAGCGACGACCGATGTATTCAAATCATCCCGCGGCCGGGGAACCGTTGTAATAAGAAGACACAAAAATTCATAATCCAAGTCATCGTCCCAAAGCCCCCAACTCCAGTCAATTGGTCACCAACGCAATGCAGAAATCACTTGGCCTGCTTGACTTGGCCTCTTGTCGAACATGGACTTGCAGGTCGCGTATAATCAGATGAAGCACGCAGCGCCGCGGTGCCTCTATATGTACCTAATCCATTGAACCCATGGAGACGCCTAGGCTTACCAGGTTGCTGCTCAGTATGCTCTTCTGTCTTCAGGCCCGCCACCAAAGTCTTCCGTCCGGTCTTCCTTTCGTATCGTTGCAGGAGACAGCAGTGCGCAGTTGCAAGCGAAGAAGATGCGGCTCTTGGAAGACGTCTCGGCGTTTATGCGCAAGGCCCGAACCCGGTTTCCCAGGTACTTACGTGATGTACACACACAGGCATACCGGGACCGTATTATGTGTTTTTAACCTTTTCCGCCTTCTCCCCGACACGGCGACACCTGGGTCAAGTCTGGGGAATACATGAAACGTGAAGATCCAGCTTCAGCCTTTTCAGCCCTGCTTCGCTCCCACGCCGGCCATCCCTCCCTTTCTCTCGGCTCGGGTCAGAGACGAGAGGCCGGAAGCCCACGAAGCCACGTGAGTTGCGCGGACCACCTTGGCCTTATCCTCCGTTGTCTTCCCTCTCTCTCTCTCTGCGACTCTCTCGCTCGCTCTCATCCGCTGCGCGCGGGTGGCGTGCGGCGGGGCACGGCGCGCGCGAGAACGGGAGACCCGGGATGGCCGTTGCTGGTACCCCCTTCGACGCCAAGACCCGAGGTCTCCGTTTTGCATAGCGGTGTCAGCGCCAGATTGATGGGGAACGTTCAAGGAGAATTGGGAGAGGCGGAAGGACAACGGGACGTTTCGGACCGGTTAATAAGAGACAAGCGATTCTTGGTATCGCTGAATCATGCTTCAGCCAAGGCTGAGGCTGGATCTAGCTGCCTTCCAGGCTTCAAGTGTACTGTTTATCTATGTTTTGTCATGGTGTGGACATCTCCATCACCATAGTCTGGCCAAGACATCTGTATATATCTGGTATTTGCCAACACTATAGCATTATTTGTACATGCCCTGCTCTTGGCTCGTCCTTCTTGTAAAGATGTGTTTGCGAGAGCGGTCGATCACCACGCCAATGGCAAGTATCTGTCTGGGACGTAGATGGCTTCAAATATGTGACGACGAATGAATGCAGGCACCCTCTTCTACAGCACAGTAATTCCCATTCTCTCTCGTTCTCGTATTGGACTTTTCACAGGTCGTCGGATCTCGCATCTCCCCTTCCCTTTCCCACCCTGGTCCCGAACACCCATCTTCGAAACGTGACCGTAGAACAATGGGCTCCCGGCGTACTGCTGAAGAAAGTCATCCCCTTTCCTACTCCGTTTCTCCGTTTCCCTTACTTTTTTTCCCCCTTCGGACGCCGGACCACAAACGAGCAAGGACGCATCTCTAATTTGTTGCTTCTGTGCGTGTGTGTTGGAGACGAGATGAATCCGCCCGCGTGCGATGGTTGTAGGACTGTACGTCGGTCCTTTGAGCTGACCACATGCTTTTCCCGCGCATCTTACCTCATCTCACAGCCATCAGAGATAAACATGTGTAAGTGGTATTGAATGGGTGCCTCTGACGCACTCGCACCTCCATCCCATCTCCTTCCATCCTCGCCAACTCTATTCAGTTTCCCCCAACACCCAAAAAAGAAGGTTAAGAAGGAAGGGGAGGGAGGGAGGGAAAAAGAATCCCCCCATGGAACCTAGTTTCGGAACCCGTCATCCGCGCAGATGCCAACGCACCATCTTACTGAGAACGAATCGGGAAAGACATCATGTCCGTCCCATAATGTGCGACATCAATCTTCCATCTTTCGCCTCCACGGCCCTCGGATAACGGATAACGGCACGCGGTGAAGCACCTCAGTCTTCGGGAAGCACCGTGTAGAGAGGAAACAACACATAGCAGATGCGAGAGGGAAGGCACTACGCCAAGTTCATCCCATTCCTCGTATACCTTAATCTCCAAAACGCGAGAAACACAAACCTTCACGCACACCACCCTCCACCACGACAATTCTCGCCCATGATTCTTGTCCGTCTTTAGGTAGTCCATCCTTTCCGTCCTTTCCTTCCCTCCTCGGGGAGTTGCGAATGTTCTTCTCCCACCAAACTTCCCCAACTGTCCGGAATATGTCATGGCGTCATTCGCGTTTTGGGTTTTCTACCGGTCCTTTTGTCGTAAGGATCAGGCCGAACGACGCACCTCCTCATATCACCTACCTGTGGAAGTCTAAAGTTGACGTTGACTCTGTTTGCGTTCACTGGAAAGGAGCCCGCAAGGAAGCCGCTGAGTCCGTATGTAGAGTTGGGGAAGAGACAATTGTAGCTTGATCAATCACCTAAAATCGTCAGATGTAGTAGGTTGCGCAGAGAAGGTTTCCTGCTTGTTGACGTGTAATCTATTCGATGAGATACACAACTGCCATCGCCTTCCTCCTTCGACGTCACCTAGGTTATGTGGATATCGAGGTCAGGTGACGTGATGATAGCGCTGAAGGCCGTTGTCATTCACCAGGGGCAGATGATACCATCAGAGCTAGCATAGGGTGTGCGTGTCGAAGGGCTATCGTCGCTGGACACGTTGATACACTCACTTACTCACAAGGCAAAGGCAGTATCAAGTCAAGTCGCAAGGCAGAGTAATTTGTTTGAACGTGAAAGTGAATAGTCCGTAGCTGTCTGCTCTCATTACCAAGATCTCATTTCGAGAATCTCTGTCTTAAATACAATGTGATTTTTTGGTCTCAAACGAAACCAGAAAAATGTTCAAGAAAACAGGTTTTAGAGAAAAAAGCGAAAAGGAAAGAAAAGAGTTGTAAGAAAACCCAAGACAGAACGAATTTTCGAGTCCTGATGAAGTGGTACGAGGGAACCAGCCCGTCGAGGGTTTTTCTACTCTTTTGGGGTCTTTTTTCTTTTGAGCCTGTTTTTTGTCCTTGAAATGCGGGTTTGAAGACCCTCTCTTTCTTGCTTTGTGTGTCTTCTCTCTCTCTCCTTTTACATACAATTGAAACCATCCGACAGACACCCGGAAACCCCAGGTATCCCATCTTGGATGGTGAAGGCTTGTGCTTTGCTTGCTGGTCCAGGCCGCGCGCCAATGCAGTGATGTGTGCGAATGACTGGGTATCCTCTAAAATGCCGTGAATTTGTGTTCATCTCCCCCTCGAATATAAAAACACATGGGGGAGAATCACTTATTAAACCAAGGAAAACGTGTCGAAAAAGTCAACGTGTCGCCATCATGCCTTTTGAGGTTTCCAATGAAAGAAACGCTAAAAGAATCCACCAACGCGGAACACATTGGGGCATTTACCATCAGGGCAGAACTTCTAGAGCTGTCCGTTGTTGGCAATCAGGTTGGTGGTGCCAGCAGTGTTGCGCTGGACAGTGGCACCAGAGGCGGTGGCGAGAGCGAGCATGCGGTCGGTAACAGCCTTGACGGTGTTGAGGCCCTCAAGACCCATCAGGTAGGCGGCAAGGCCAGCAACGTGAGGGGAGGCCATGGAGGTACCGGACAGGGTGTTGGTGGCGGTATCGGAGGTGATGCCGACAGAGAGAATGTTGACGCCGGGGGCGAAGATGTCGACGACAGTGCCGAAGTTGGAGAAGGAGGCCTTGCGGTCGTTGCGGGCATCAATGGCACCGACAGTGATGGCGTTGGGGGCGGAAGCGGGCGAGGTGTTGGCAGCATCCTGGTTCTCGTTTCCGGCAGCGACGACGGGGACGATGCCAGCGTTGTTGAGAGCCTGGATAGCGCGATTGACAGCAGCGGAGGCAGAGCCACCAAGAGACATGTTCATGACAGCCTTGCCAGTGAGGTTCTTCTTGGCGACGTCGTCAATGACTTTTGGTGATGTTAGCTTCGGAAATTTGCATAGGTTAAACTGTGGGGCTGTTGAAACTTACCGAACTGCATGCCATCGAGAACACCAGAGTTGGAGCCAGCACCATCGCCATCAAGAACCTTGACGCCAATGAGGTTGACATTCTTGGCAACGCCGAAAGTCTGACCACCAATGGTACCAGCAACGTGGGAGCCGTGTCCGTTCTCATCAGTGTCCTGGTATTTTTCATTAGCCTCTCATCTTACTCACTCACTCTTGAGACGATTCCTGGTACTTACGACGTTGTTGATGAAGTTGGCGCCAAAGGTAGCACGGCCCTGGAACTCGGAGTGGGTGGTAAGGATACCGGTGTCGACGATGTAGGCAGTGATACCGTCACCTCCTGTCTGGTCGAAGACGTAGCCAGCCTCACCGGCAGCGGCGTGAGACATGCGGACAAGGCCGGGGGGAGCGTTGGTCTGGGAGACGGTGGCGGAGATCTTGACCTTGGCATCCTGCTCGACGTAGGCGACCTCCTCGGCGTTCATAACGCTCATGATCATGGAGTCATCAGCCTCCATAACGGTGGCGCGCCACGCGTTCATCTTGAAGTTGCGGGTAGAGGTGCTGAGGGAGCGGCCGTCAAGGGAACGCTTGCCAATGTTGCGCTTCTTGATGGAGGCAGCGAACGAGGACATCTTGGAGGTAATGGCATCATCGTCAAAGGTGTTGTTGTAGACGACAATGTACTTGTTGGGAATCAGGTCGGCGGCGTTGAGGTTAGAGATGGGAACGCCCATGAAGGAGCCAGAGTCGTTGGTGGAAGCGCCGCTGTTGCTGAGGCCGAAAGGAGCGGCGAGAGCGGCGGGCAGCACGGCTGCGATGAGAGCGGTAGCGCGAACCATGTTGGGCGGTTAATTCGAGGGGGTTTGGTGGTGTATGTAGATACGGTGAGGTTGTTGATATTTAAATAAAGAGAGGATACGGGAGAGAACTAGCTCGTCGTCGTCGAAGAGGTCGTAAAAAAAAAGTACTGATGAAGAAAAAAGTGCCGAGACCGCTGGTCTACTTTTCTAATTTGTGGCGGTGGTTGACGAGGAAAGAACGAGGTCTTGTCGTCGGGGTTGGGAGGTTCGGCACGGAAGGTGCGAGCGAGAGAGTGACTCGATGAGGTTGGGAAGGCGCGAATGAGTGCGAGCGAGAAATGCTGAGAGAAGGAGCAACCAAGAAGGATTCGGATACCAGTCACGACACAAAGCCCTTGTTTACTTTTTTCTCAAATCTTTTCCAATGCGATAAAAAGCTGCCGTTACCAAGTTAAAACAAGGTGTAATAAAAGAGTAGTCGAAGAAGCGGAAAGAGGAGGCGGTAGGTTGTTTTGGTATTTAGCTAACCGGCCACACGGAGGAACGTGAGGATGAGGATAGACTAAAAGAAGAGATTTATGGAGGATGGGAAAGAATAGAGAGAGAGACGGAGCAAGAAGAAGTAAGAGACGGAAGGCCAAGCACAGCTGGGCAAGATGGAGAGGTTGTGGACAGTAACTTAAGTATAACGACGGACGATGAAAAAAGAAGGGGACAGGAGGAAGCAGGGAGTACGGATATTGGGACTAGGTGGTAGGAGTAGGAGTAGGAGTACCCAGGAGTAGGGGGATAAGGTAAGGTACATACAAGGAGGGAAGATGACCGGGGGTGTCAGCGGTACATGAATCCAGGTACCTGCTCTCAGCATCCGTACCTTGTAGCCTGTCCGTACGCAGTCCCTGGCCCAGGTTTGTCACTTGTGCGTGTCTCCATGTGCGTGTGTGCTTGCTTGGTGTGCTTTGGTGCTCGACCTTGACCTTGACCTTGACCTGGGGCCCTGAGGTGTGGTCTTTGGGTCCTGGAGGGGTGTGTGGCGTGTGTGAGTGGACCACGCGAGGATGTACCTTTGTGACATTGTCTGGATGGATGGATGGATGGATGCTGCAGAGAGAGACTGGACAAGGACAAGAGAACGAACGACGGACGAGGTACTGGCCCCGAGGTGTCTGTATTCGGTAGCGAGAACATCCGTACAATATGTTATTCTCTATGCTGTCTCACTCTCACTGCCTCATTGCAGGATCGTGAGGTGAGAGAGAAAAGATGCAAAAGAGACAGGCCGAGACTGAGGCCAGACGGGGCAGAGAGACAGTGCTCAGCACAAGTGAATAACGTCAAGGTACCTGATGAATACGGCATCTCGAATTCTGCACAAAAAAAAAAAGTGGACGGGCCTTCGAGGCTCTGGGCAACATCTGCGGCAGAACAAGGAGTAGAAGCCGAGAAAGGGACGAGAAAAGACGGGACAATTAGACGACGGCGAAGACTTGGATCCAGTGACCAGCGGGAATTGGGAGAGGCGACGGGAGAGAAATGGTGACGGACGGGGAAGACGGGGGGACAGCAAGGAGGGAGAAAAGGTACGTATCGGCCAAGGTGGGCTGGACCTAGGACCTGGAGACGACCTGGAGACTCTGCCCAGCGCCCAGCGCTCCAGCGCACACTGCCCAGCGGTGCTGCCGCCAGCCTGCGAAGCCTGCGCGTGTCTGAGGAAAAGGGGATACGTACCGAGATATCCGTGCACCGAGGGCTTGGCTCCCATTTGGGGTTGATGCGAAAAGCCGCGACTTTTTGGCAATATCGGTGCCGGTGCCACGCCGCCCAGCCTGTGCATGGCATTACGCTACATACTACGCGATAGAGTGAGCATGGGGAGGTGGAAGACGAGCAGCAGCATGGCGTGGCGGCAGTTTGGCATTGTGCACACTCTGTGGCAGACACGTCGACTCCTGCTTCTTACGACTCCGTTTCCGTATCACCACTGCTGCGAGGTAACCTAACCCTCATCCTCCGTATGCCAGAGACTGTAGTAGGCGAAGAGAGCAAAAAAGGAAGTCAGGAGGTTCAGACCGATTACCCACACATTTTACTCTCGGGAGGAAAGTCCCAGGGCCGCTCTTGGCACTAGTCTCAATCAAGGCTTGTGCTTCACCTTTTTCTGGTCGTCGGAAGGGGACTGACGACCGGGGTGGGTTGCTTGTGGACTTGTGGAGAAAGTCGACTGACTGATGCTTCTCCCCGAATTGTACGCAGTATGGGCCATGCCATGTTATTGTTTTTCCAATATTGATCTTTTTTTTTTCTGCTTTGTTCCATCGTTGGTATCCACGGTAAATCGCCGCCGGGCGGAAGAAAGTATGAAAACACCACACTGTTGTACGTAGGTGACGTACGAATTCAAACAATGAAGGGCATGCGCGTCCCGGGGTGGAGGGACCGCACTAAGGCAAGGTACAGAATACCACACGGCGGCAGTCGGCGGGATGGATGGATAGATCCAATGGTGGATGGATGGATGGATGGCGTTGGCGTTGTTGGCTGTTGGCTTCGACTCACGTACGGCGGCACGCCACAGTTCGATTGGGTGGTGATTGAGATTTACCACATCCCCCCAGGTACACAGTTACACAGGTAGGCACACAGGGTCCATTCCCGGGGCGCCGTCGCAAGACTTGCGGCACCCGACTGCCAACCGTTCCAGCCATCGGCGAGAACTGGGAAATTTGTGGCATATTTCCTGGTAGTGCTCCATGGTCAATGGCGCTGAAGGTTCTGGACCTACCCAGTTGGGTGTTGTCTCACTCCCTTAACCGCAGGGTAATCAAAAAGAGACGCCACAAGAGCGGCAGAGGCGCCGTTTTTCAAGGGAACGGCGTCCGCTGCAAACCGCCGCCTCTCCGTTCACCTGCGCCTCTTCTCTCTCTGTGCCTCACTGCCCCGCGGTCTCTTGGGCGGCCAGACGGTGCTGTCAGTGTCTGTGACTGACGGAAGAAGACTGTTGAATCTGGCTCGCTGACCACCCGATCCCATCCATCCATCGCGGCGAACCAACAATGGGAGAAAAGGTCGGATTGTGTGTGCAGATGTACGGCGTGTGTGTGAGAGAGATGGGCTCATGCCATATGGTTGGCTCTCCCCGTCTCTCGGATCATGAAGGTCTCAGTGCCAGCACAAACCTGTGACAATGCGCATCGTTGCTTCTTCTGATTCTATTAGGTTCTTTCCCACGCTTTGCGTTCGTCTGTCTCAACCCAAAATTTTCTCATGTCGTATACCTACCTATTTGCCTCCTTCCTCCACCGGGTGGTTCTGGTTCTTCAATTTTCCATCGTCGTGGCTAGGTTATCAAGGCAGGAACAAGAGACATTCAGTGGGGGCGCCTACCTTACCCCGTAAGGTAGGTACCTGCCCTCTGTCTCTCCTTTCTTCCCTCCCCTGGGAAAACTGGCAGGTGTCCAACCCAGGATCACAGTACGTACCCCCAATTAAACGGTACGTGCCCTCTCGCTCGTCACGGAGACTAACCTCGCAATGGGGAAAGCGTCAAGCCGTAGCTGTTCCCCTTTTGGGCGCTGCGGCAGCCAAGCGCGCTTCTCGTTGGCCGTGCCAAGTCAAACAAGGCCGCCCCTCTTATTATTCACCCCCTTGGTCCTGCCCATCCTGGATTGGTAGGCCCTGGCAAAAGTCGATCCTCCCCCTCCAGGGCTCCGTCATCCTTTCTTCTCCCCTCCACTAGCGCCGGTTTCGACCCTGTCATTTCGACTAAATCTGTAACGTCCAAGTTCAGCGCCTCATCGCAGAAAAAAGGAAAGAGGGCTCCGTTGTCAGCTTCCTCATCGTCGTTGTTGTCCTCCATGGTCGAGCTTCACCTTGGAAAAGGCTCCAGTGCTCCACAGAATGGTCCACGTCGGCTGCCCACGTTGCCCAGTCTCAGTCGCCGTCTCTTCGGAGTTTTACCGTCGAGGTTGCTGTAACCGTACCTTATCTCAGCAACCATCTGTGTCTTGCAGCCCTTTTCTCGCCTTTTCCTTGCTTGTTGCTATCCGCGAGTCGCCGTTTGCTTGTCCCAGTATCAAGTTGCACGCACTCTCTGGCAGTCTGTCTGGACTCGAATAATCAGCCGGGCTTGTCCCGTCACCTCTCTGGACCGCAACCATCCCGGTCTGGCTCTAGTCCGCAAAGCCCCCTTACCTCAGCTTTGCTGCCAGGCTAGGGTAGGTGGCCTTGAAGCTGTCAAGTCAAGCACCATGTCAGGCCTCGCGAACTGACGGTACTTTGTCCGTATGGACCTGTGGCAAGGTGTCTGTCAGTCCCTCGACCCTGAACCTGCCTGCTTGCTCAGCAGTCAAGTTAGACCGCTGAGCAGTTCAGATTCTCGACCTAGACCCTCCCTCTTGTGAATCGTATGCCCCCTACATAGTATCGCCCGAGTCGATGCCCTCATCAAACAGTCTTCGGCTTCTTGGCCTTGTCTCCGTCAGCGCTCTCGTGAGTCTCGTCGAGACTCTCCTCGTCAGCAGATGTCTTGACTCTACGCTGTACCTCTGGGCATGCGTCGTCCATATCCCCTCCTTTCTCCTCATATTGTACAAACTTCAGAGTCTCTGATATACAAATCTCCAAACTTGTGCAACCCTCATAATCGTACTCTCCCAAGTTCCACCCCGGGCCATGCTTGTAAACCCATGGATGCAGCCATCATGTACAGATACGCTTTGCATCTGCAGCCTTCACTTTGTCGACCCGTCATCCAGTCCTCTTCTCCTGCCCCTACTGTACCTCTTCCCACCCCCTCGAGCTTCATCATGTCTCTTATTCGTGAGGTCCCCCGTCATCGACTGGTCCAGTTTGTACCCACTCATCCCGGGGGGGGGGGGGGGGGCTGAAGCTTTTCTAATCTCGTCAACCATCGTGACGATGTCGCCGCCGTCACTACCGACTGCCGTGTGCCGTCCCCTCTTTCTTGGCATCCCTGACCTCCCATGTGTTTTTCTCTTGCTGTCCCTCTCATCCGTACACGAGCAACGGTACGACTGAGCATTAGCAAACCTACCTTAACTCCATCTGCTCCGAGGCACCTAGCACGGGACGGGGGCCGTCAGGACGACGCACGGAGGCCCCGATCTTGACGTGAGCATAACTCAACTTACCTCTCACCACTCGTGTCTTGCGGCTTGGCCAACACGGTGTAACGATAAAGGCCATGCGCCGTGATGCTTTCCACTCCTTCCCCCACAACAAATAACAGACACCGACTGGCTAATCGACGACGTCAATGTAACACAACGTGTGCATCCTGGCCTGCTTAGCCACCGTCAAACAATGAACTCGCAGTCTGTAGATATCGCCATTCAATGCGCAAGAGGCAAAGCCGATCCTCATCAGTACATGCTGCGTCAAAAGGATTAGGCGTCATGCAGAAACGTAAACAATTCCAACGCCGCCGTCTCTTCAGTGACGTTTGGTCGAATGCGACCCTCGAGGAGGTCCTTCGCCCAAGCTCACGAAACCGTTGAAACCGTGCCCTCCCCTCCCTCCCTCTCCCCAAGCCTGGGGTTAGACTTGGGATTGTCGCGGGAGATTGACGGACGTCTGTGGTATCGTTTTGGCATGCCGTGGGAATCGAAAGGGCAATGCGGAGAACGGACCAGAAGAGTGAGCCCAGGCCGGCCGTGGTCGTCGTTGTCGTCCGAGTTGCAAACACCACCGTCTGCCCCCCTCAGCCTCAGACATCTCATCCCCCCTGCTGATGCTGCTGCCACCACTGCACCCCATCTGTCAGACATGTTGCTTTCCCCAGCCCAGTGCAGCGCAGCATTCGGTGGGAAATCTTGACGATCTCTCGTCGCAGGAACCCAAAAAAGAAGGTCAGAGGGAACGCGCCAAGGCCATCTCCCGTCGTGCAGCGTCGGTCGTCTTCGAGACTCCCCCAGGGGCCAAGCAAGCAACAAGGCTTAGCTAGGTAAGATGCATGTAGGACGTGTCCTCTTGTCGACGGTATGAATACTGTAGGTATCTGTAACTGGTAATGTCTAGTGACACAATAGCCCGCAACGTCTCTATGGCCCGTGGCATCGGTTCGTATTCGACACTTCAATGTTGAATGTCTTACACTACATGATCAAGACATTTCATCTATTGGACGCCGGCTGGCACAATATCCAGCTCCTAGATGTTGCAAGGTTCCTTGCTCAGAGTCGATCGGCAAGGTTGCTCCGCCCTCTACCCTATTTTCGACGTTAATGCGCCCAGACCGAATGGTAAGTCAGCGAACCCCCCCCCC